>NC_090256.1:79843383-79861616 GCF_037325665.1 Littorina saxatilis | reverse complement strand
TATAATTATAGCGATACTCGACGAACCAGTAACGGTCTTAATGGCGCTTTGCAAACATTTAAAGTTACCCATAAGATAGTAAAATTCAACACATTTACCCATTATAGTTGTTCAGTCAAGCACACATCGCTGAACAGTCCATGCCCAACCACCGATTCTGCGTGCAAGACTAAATATACAGTATCCGCTTAAAATAATATTTCTTTTCAAAATCAAAATAGTTCTTAAGCCTCGTATCAGTTGGGCGTTCTTGACTTCCCGAAGTCTGCTTTAATAAGCTTTGGCACTGCATTGTTGGTAAATGAAGACTTAGAAGTCATCTACGGCTTCACTTAAGGACAGCCTTCACAGGCGTATTGTTATCAGTGATTTGACGATTGTTTTTATCAGTGACAAACTGAACACAATTTGACAGATCGACAGGTATCAAAGAAGCTTGAGAAGGGATGATATGTGCTACACACAATCACCCCGTAACTGAGAGGAAGAAGTAAGGAACAAAAGAGGGAGGGAGGGATATGTGGTGAAAAGAGGGATCCACCACGTCCTTCATAACGACAGCATTCATTGGCCACTTCTTGTCGCCGAACACATCTTGAGGGAAAAGAGGGCGGGGGGGGGGGGGAGTGGGAGGAGGGGACGTGTCCAAGTTCGGATGCATAGTCTCCCAAATAAGGGGGTAAAGGGGGGGGGGGGATTTGAAGTACTTGAGGCAACTGTTACTCCAGGAGTTTTAAAACTGCTAGTTTTGATTGCGCTAATTTACAACATGACAGCATTCTAACATCGTTCTGACACACCACCTGTCACGATTTTAGAAATCATCTCACGCTCAAAACAAAAACGAAAAGAAAAATCACGAAAGCAGTGGTGACACCGACATACAGCCATACTACAGGTGCTTGTGACGACCTGGCGTGAACAGGACGAGTACGTCTCGGTGCTCCTCACCAGATGAAAGTTGCTGATAGCCGAGACCATCTCTGATCACTGAAAGTTTTAAACCCGCAGCCCCGCAAACAGGACTCAGTCACTCTCGCCTTTGGCACCGTCATCAACTTGTTGCCATCTACTGCCCTTGTTTTGAACGCGAGTACACCTGCAAAAGTCCCGACACCCCCCAGGCCAGGATGAGCGATACGAGAGGGGTGATAGCGACCCAGTAATGAAAAACTTTTTTCCCTTGTTCATCAGACAGAGAGGGGAGTTATTATTTGGCCTCGGGAAGAGGCTTTGGAAAAGTCGATTGGGGTTTTGTAGTTGCGTGTGGCCTTTGCATGCCTAGCTGTGATCATTCTGTTGTTTGGACTGATGTGTCGCTCTCTGTCTGCCTGTCTGTCTGTCTCTCGCTCTCTGTCTCTGTCTCTCTCTGTGTCTCTCTGTGTCTCTCTCTCTCTCCCCCTCTCTCTCTCTCTCTCTTTCCCTCTCTCTCTCTCTCTCTCTCTCTCTTTCCCTTTCTGTCTGTTGCTCTCTCTCTCTCATTCTCTCTTTATCTCTCTCTTTCTCTCTCTCTCTCTCTCTCTCTCTTCTCTTTCCCTTTCTGTCTGTCGCTCTCTCTCTCTCTCTCTCTCTCTCTCTCTCTCTCTTTTTCCCTTTCTGTCTGTCAATCTCTCTCTCTTTCCCTTTCTGTCTGTCACTCTCTCTCTCTCTCTCTTTCTCTCTCGCTCTCTCTCTCTCTCGCTCTTCTCTTTCCCTTTCTGTCTGTCGTTCTCTCTCTCTCAGTCTCTCTCTCTCTCTCTCTCTCTCTCTCTCTCTCTCTCTCTCTCTCTCTCTCTCTCTCTCTCTCTCTCTCTCTCTCTCTCTCTCTTTTTTTGAGGACATGCAGGAAGGAGTCTGAACAAATGTTGTAGAGAAAGTTGAAGAAGATGCCGTCTTTGACAGAATTGTCTTTCGCTATCTACACAGTACATATCTGCATGGGAATGGACCTTTAGCCATGATAAAAGATGAGGAGTATGCGTGTCGTCGAGACTTAGTGAAAAAAGTCCCTTGGGTAAAATAATAATGCTGAAACTGTGCCGGGGATGTATAACTGCTAGGGGGCGAATGCTGCTAACTTGACATGACATTTCATTCTCATTGTTTTGTCTTTCTGCGGGAGGTGGGGGTGGGGGGTGTTTACCCCCCCCCCCCTCTCTCTCTCTCTCTCTCTCTCTCTCTCTCTCTCTCTCTCTCTCTCTCTCTATTTCTGTGGCAGTAATGAGAATAATGTGAGGAACAGCTTCAGCAGATTTTGCGTTCTTCATGTTACAGAAGAGACGAACCCTTTGGCCCCCCCCCCCCCCAAAAGTTGTATGTTTCTGGTAACATGGCTAAAAAAAATAGGGCAGGTAGGTAGGGATTTTTTGGGGGTTTTGTTTGTTTGTTTTGTTTGGTCAGGGTAGAAAATAACTACACAGTGACGCAAAGAGACTACTGGACTTACTATACAAAGAGAACACATTACAAAACAAATGAGACAAAAGGGATGCAGGGTTATCCCCCTTGTGTCGTCTGCCGTCTGTTACTTTCGTTTTGACGCTTTTTTTTTTTTTTACAAATGCAATAAAAAAAAGTCTAGGGTCGGCGGGAAAAAACTAGGTAGGGTCGGGTGACCAGAAACATACAACTTTTTTTTTGTTGCCTTATAAATCAGGTTCAGTGACATGTCGACAGGGTCTTAATGTATTTGTTGAATTTTATGCGTGACTATAATTTTTTAACTGTGCAGATACTATTGCTGTTATTTTAACCACTATTGTAAGGGGCTGTGGCCTTAGACAATTAAAGATTTGTTCTTGTTCTTGTTCTTGTTCTATCTCTCTCTCTCTCTCTCTCTCTCTCTCTCTCTCTCTCTCTCTCTCTCTCTCTCTCTCTCTCTCTCTCTCGTTGCTTCCAAAACTGTCAGCTGGCAGTGGCCTACTCGCAATGAAATAATCATCATCATCATCATCATCATCATCATCATCATCATCATCATCATCATCATCATCATCATCATCATCATCATCATCATCTTCATCAACAACAACATGCACAGCAACAGCAGCAGCAGCATCGTAGTCTTCGTCGTTGTCGTCGTCTTTGTCGCAGTCGTCAATAGCATCGTCTTCATCCTCAGTCCTCATCCTCCTCTTTGTAACCAACACCAACACTGCGGCTATCATTTTCATCATCACCACGATCGACACGACCATTACCGCTAACACCATCGTCTACATCTACCTTGAGAACCAGTTCAAATCGTAACTGATTGACACGAACACCGGTAAAAACGGTAAGGGTAACTGTAGTCCCATAACCACTGTTGGTCGTAGGGGAGCGAGACTGATGTTAGAGATCTCAACTATACTCTGGGGCCAGCTCTATGAGGGTGGTGGCCCCTCCTCTCCCTCGCTGCCTTTGCCGTCCCCGCTCCTGCATAAGGTCGGGTACCCATTTCCAGCTGGGTGAACTGGAGAGCACTCGTAAAAAACGGGTATTTGTATTCGCCCCGGGTGGGGATTGAACCCCCGACCTCCAGCGTGAGAGACAAGCACTCGAACCAGTTCCACCAGTAACCAGCCAGAAACTTCGCTGGACCCGCCGAGCAGACAACCAGGGCCGATGTCCACAAGAAAGTTACCAACCGAGTGGGGTCAGCCGCGGGGTCGGACTGGTTGAATTGGAGGTTTGTTTGTGATTTCAACCAATCCGAACTCGCAGCTGATCCCCTCCCAGTTGGTCACTTTCTCAAGCACAGCAGCCTAGGACAGCAAGGATGTACCCCCCATGGTCAACTCTGACCAACGGGGGCCTTCGATATATACAGGAAGGAGGATAGCTTTAACACTAGCTACGCATTCAGCCAAAGCGGCTGTCGATGCATTGATCGGAAACTGTTCTATAATTGCACGTGCTATGGCTTCATTTGGGGTTTGAGTCGTGAGGTGTGTCGCTGTCATCGATTCAATCAGGACAGGTGTGAGACAGCCGTCATATTTCTTTTATACCTGTGTGTCTACACTTGCCCTATGTGCCTGTCCCTGTACGGCCAGATCAATTGTACTGGTGTGACATCCGTACATAAAGGTACATTCCTTCTCGCGTCAGCAGTCATCTTCACCACTTCAGCTCTGTCCAGATTGTATTCATACACAACTGGAGTATCTTTAAACTGCAAAATAGGCCACGAAACATTCCCGAGCAGAGAGCATTGGACTTGTCTGTAGAAATAAGCTTACTTTCGTTAATGACACCTATGTCAATTTACTAAATGAGTGCACCAACAAATTCCGACTCCGCACAGGATGCAGTCGGACTGTTGATGTTCCGTATACATGTGAACAGAGGCTCCAATCCCACGCAAAGGCATTACAATTACGGAAATGTATAATCATTTTCATTTTTTCATTTCATTTCATTTTCATTTTCATTACTTTATTGTCCCATCGCTGGGAAATTCGGGTCGCTTCCTCCCAGTGGAAAGCTAGCAGCAACGGAGTCGCGCTACCCAGGTGTCTGCGTGTTTAGGTGTATTCAGCCACCTGCACTTATGGCAGAATGACCAAGGTCTTTTACGTGCCATTGTGATGACACGGGGGTGGGACATGGCTTCCGTCTCTGGGTCTGCACATAAAGTTGACCCGTGTCCGTCCCGGCCCGAATTCGAACCTGCGACCTTTCGATCACAAGTCCAGTGCTCTACCAACTGAGCTACCGGGCCGGAGGGTCTTGAAGAAGAGGAGGTCTTTATGACGGCTTACTAGTGCCAAAACCTCATAATTGTAATTATCAAGGGAAATTTGGTAATTTTCCCTTGATAATTACCATTTTCACGTGTTTATTACTAATTTTCCCGGGAAAATTACTAATTTTCCCGGAATAATTACTAACTTTCACCTGTTAATTACTAATTTTTAGTTTTGGCTCACTTCCTGACGGATTGCTAGTGCCAAAACTAAAAATTAGTAATTTTTCCGTGAAAATGAGTAACTAACAGGTGAAAACAGTAACTGACAGCGTTAATTAGTAATTATCACGTGATAATGGGTAACCCCAGGTTTTGGCACTAGTAAGCCGTCATAGGGCTTACTAGTGCCAAAACCTCATAATTGTAATTATCAAGGGAAAATTAGTAATTTTCCCTTGATAATTACCATTTTCACGTGTTAATTACTAATTTTCCCGGGAAAATTACTAACTTTCACCTGTTAATTACTAATTTTTAGTTTTGGCTCACTTCCTGACGGATTGCTAGCGCCAAAACTAAACATTAGTCATTTTCCCGTGAAAATTACTAATTATCCCGTGAAAATGAGTAACTAACGAGTGAAAATAGTAACTGACAGCGTTAATTAGTCATTATCACGTGATAAAGGGTAACCCCAGGTTTTGGCACTAGTAAGCCGTCATAGGTCTTGCTTTACCAGTTACACCGAGATAAACCATTCGCAGGTTAACTATTGTACCAACTCAATGGCTGATGGAAAAAAAAGAACCAAACACCCCACAAGGTCTTTAAATCCAAGAAATCTCACACCGGTAGGTATAAGCACCAAAAGTGCCACAGATCAAGTTACACCGAACTAACCTACTGACCCTATACCAGAGGCCGGTGTAAAGTAACTCGATGGCCTTGGAAGCATTGCAATAATAACCGTTGCACATAATAGTACCGCGCCACCGCACAGGAAACCAGAGCTCAGAGGCGACCTCAGTGACAACTTCCTTGAGTTCGAGTCATGTGCACTGAGAAACCTAATTACATACTGTCATGTGGAACTGCGAGGTCACGCCAGTACAGTGCCAAAATGAACAACGTAACACAGCAGGGGCGGCATACGTGTACGTACAAGCTCCACTATAAATTTGGTACCGATTTCTACTGCATACATGTTGTAGTTTGCATTGTATTTTTGTCAAGAGATGCGAGACGGAATACCGAGTGTCATGTCTGTCTGTCTGTCTGTCTGTCTGTCTGTTTGT
Source organism: Littorina saxatilis (assembly GCF_037325665.1). NCBI lineage: Eukaryota > Metazoa > Mollusca > Gastropoda > Littorinimorpha > Littorinidae > Littorina > Littorina saxatilis. Next base: position 79,855,670 of record NC_090256.1, on the reverse strand, counting down.
CTGTCTGTGTCTGTTTGCTTGCGTGCGTGCTTGCGTGCGTGCGTGCGTGCGTGCGTACGTACATGTGTGTGTGTGTGTGTGTGTGTGTGTGTGTGTGTGTCTTTGTGCATGTGTGTGCGTGTGTGTATGTGCGCATGTGATTGTGTGTGTGTGTGTGAGAGTGTGTGTGTGTGTGAGTGTGTGTGTGTGTGTGTGCGTGTGTATGCGTGTGTGTGTGTACGTGTGTGTGTGCGCGCACGTCCGTGTGTGTGTGTGTGTGTGTGTGTGTGTGTGTGTGTGTGTGTGTGTGTGTGAGTGAGAGAGGGAGAGAGAGAGAGAGAAAGAGAGAGAGAGAGAGAGAGAGAGAGAGTGGGTGTTTGCGTGAGTGTGTGTATAATGGTGTGCATACGCGGGCGTCCGCGAGCGCGCGCGCGTATTTGTGTGTCTGTGTGTGAGTGTGTCAGTGTGTGTGTGTGTGTCAGTGGTGTGTGTGTGTGTGTGTGTGTGTGTGTGTGTGTGTGTGTGTGTGTGTGTGTGTGTGTGTGTACGTGTGCGTGTGCACGCGCGCGCGTCCGTGTATGTGTGTGTGTTTTTGTGTGTGTGTTTAACTTCTGTTCGTTATCATTCACATATATTTGTCTGCAGGATTATTTCTTCCTGTTCACACATGCTCGCATGGAAGTGGCCAAACCAGTTATGCAACTCTCCCCGAATCGGGGACACAAATGTTTCTTACAATGTTGCATGTTACATCAAAATATAATGCCACATGGCAGCAACAAAAACAAAATGATGTTAATGAATTGCACACTTTTTGCATATTGTGTGATAGTGATGAACATCATTAAGTAACAACAGCTGAATGAAAAATGATGTTTTTCGCCTTCACATCTGAGCTATCAGGGGCATTAACAACAATTGCAAGCAAGTTGTCTTTTAAGCCTGCACTGAGCGCAAAGCAAACGCTTGGAAGTGCAAACACATTACTTTCTGTACCGTGGACTTATTTCGGATTAGTGTGACATGCATGGGTAAATGGAAGTTTAAAGAGCACTTTTTTCGCTGAAACAATGTGGGTTTTTTTACCTTTTTTTCTCCGTTTTTTGTTCTCCTTTTTTTTCCTTTTTTTATTTATTCATTTAATTTTTTATATTTTGTGTGTGCTGTTTAAAGGAATGGTGGGGATGGTGGGAATGGTGGCGGTTCTGAAAACACCGGCAAAACTCGGAAAATGATAACGTTAACGCGTTCGAAAATCAAAAGATTGCCACTGCAAAACAAATGCTATTCTGACTTTTTACTGTGTCACTTATCAATCCTTGGAGTCCATCGGACACATAATCTAACTATTTTGTTACCATTAAAAAATATCATTTTCGGCATATTATGAGTTATTTCTAATAATTATGCTGACTGTTAGAAAGTGATAAAGGACATGTCAAAAATGTATATCAACGTGAGCCGTTAAACGAATGTTTATATATAATTTTGGAGACATATCTGTTATTATTTGCTAACAGTCAGCATATTAGAAATTACGGTTTTATTACCGGCTAATTCTATCCAAATAAGTATTGAAGCGATCGTGCGAATAACTGAGATGCAACAGCGGAATGCAGACGAGATTAAACAGTGGCCTACCGTGACCTCACGTTATCTCATCTAGCCAATCACTCACCTGACCTCATGAATATGAACAAGGGAAAAGTGTCCACTCTCACTTCAGTTAAACATCCCTTTCATTTCTATTGATTCGATTTTCCTTGTGCAAGAGAAAGGAACGTATTCAGAATCAACAGCAGACAGTAAGAAAATGGTGTAAAACTACATGTGACGTACATTGAATATGCAATTTCATTGCTAACTTAGACAATGTCATTTTTAAGCTAGCTGCGCACAGCATGGCATTCTGAATGGGCGGGAGGTGCCTTGCCACTCTGCATCCCCACTCCCACCGACAGTACCCAATATTGACGGACTGTGTGATGATATCTTCTGCTATGGTCTGTTGAGACAGTGATATCAAAATCGAGACCGGAGGTCGAGATTTTGATATCACTGTCGAAACAGACCAATAGCAGAAGATATCATCACACAGTCAGTCAATGTTAGATATATTGCTAATTCTCTGGACATTTTGTATTTACTGTAAAGAAATTACAAAAGTATTTGTCTCAGTTTTGGCTGTTCCATATCCCTCCCTCTGATTATTATTTCTTTTTGTTCACTCTTTTCTTGTACTTTTCAGTATTTCAAAATGTTTTTTCTTTCAAAAAGTCTTTAGTCACTTGCTCAACTAAATTCTGGAATAATTAAATTTTTATATAATATTTGTTTGTTTTTAAATGTAGGTGTTTTTGTTTTTGACGTGGGGAAGCAAAGTAAACAGGTCGTCGATATCAAAACTGATATCGACGGAAATGTCGTCGATATCACTTTTGCACTGAGCTCAGTTTTGCCCAATTGACCAATGGAAATACACGTAACATATGAAATAGCAATATATTACCTGCTATTCCGACTTGGTCGTGTGACAGACGTTTTCTTCCACACGAGATTACGTTGATTGTCTAACGAAGCCGTCAGGCTGAGTGAGACATCAGCTAATCGAGTGTGGAAGAAAACTCTGTCACACGACCAAGTCGGAATAGCATTATTATGTCTCACAGCTTCAACAGAGGAGAGAACAAACACGTTTTGTGTACTCAAGCTTGACAAACCTAAACACAGGAGCAGCCATTGTGGAGAGATCTACTTTTTGACGGAAGTGACCGAACAACTGTGAATGACGTCTCGGTATTATGTAAATGACGTCACAGTCATCTTCACAGTCTGTATCTTTTGAAGCATCGCATTCTTCATGACGTCTTTCTGTGTCTGCATCCGCGAAATGTTTGTTCATTCCGGAATCTTTGTCATCTATGTTCAGAACTCTGTCCTTATAGTGTCAGACTAACAGGCCTCCTGAGCGAGCCACTTTCCAAGGGCAGCTATATTCGCGTATGGAAACAGTACTGTCGTCTGGGATGCCGTTTTCAGTATTCCGAGCGTTGAAGAATTTGTAAAGAGAAGAAACGATAACAGCAGGAGAAATAAAAGTCGTGTGTGCATTTTGGGGCTTTTGGAGGGACGATTTCGAGTTTGAATCCGTTCTTGCACATGCTCCAAAGCGTGTAACATGCAATCTTGCACACGTTTGCTTTAGTAGTGGCAAAGAAGGAAAGCGTGTGACATAAACAATTTCTTTTCGGTATTTTAACATGGTGAGATGTATCACTCTTAAAAATCAAAAGCGCATGTCATTCCTTAGAATAAGTGACCGTGATAATCTTGATTCAAAATTGTAATGTGTCTTTGTCTTTGTGATGTGTCTTTGTGATGTGTCTTTGTGATGTGTCTTTGTGATGTGTCTTTGTGATGTGTTGTGCCCCAAAAGACATTCTTGTGCTGTGCTCTGTGAGAGGTGTTTTCTTTGTGTTTAATATTATTTTGCTTGGACCTAGCTATTGATGTGTACATTGTTGTTAAACAGTTGTTTGTTATATGTTTATCAGGGTTTGCTAGTGTGTGATAGGGTTCGTGTCCGTCTGTAGATGTTAATTTCTTTGTTAGTCCTGTGTTGACAACTCTTCGACAAGCGCTTAGAATTGTACCCACGGAATACGCGCTATATAAGCTTCCTATTGATTGATTGATTGATGGTTATATTTAGTTTGTTAAACAAAAAGTGTCCCTGCCTGGCCGTTATAACATTTAGCAGGTCACCTAGGATCAGTCCTGATTGGTCACATAGCCATATGGTACACTGAAATGGTACAAATGTTGGTTACAGTACACGAGGTCCTTCAAATATCCCCAAAGGTAACAATCTGGAGGGCTTTAATTGGGTTAGTTAGGCTACGCTCAGTGTCAAACCTCGTTCTGTTTAGTCGATCTCCGAATTCAAAAACAAAAGTCAGACCATTCGACCCACATATTTATCACTTTGTGGACAGGTCGTCCATACGCTGACATTAATGTACACCAAATATGAAGTTACGTATCCTGCCAACAGATGCAGAAGTTATTAGCACTTTTGTGGGTTGCATTTTTTTTTTTTTTTGGGGGGGGGTCACCCTGTATAATAGAATTGGACGGGGTGGTTTGTTAAATTAGCAGTGTTCCTGCCACAGGGCGGACCTGTTGAATTCTTTTTCAACGATCAGTGCATTAAGTTGTGCTACGGTTGGAATCATCTGTTGAATTCTTTTCCAATGATCAGTGCATGAATTGTGATACGGTTGGAATAATCTGTTGGAATCTTGTCCAACGATCAGTGCATGAATTGTGATACAGTTGGTCTCTTCTTTTGGTAGTGCAATAGCGTTAATTATGGATTGTTGTTATCATCATTTACATAAAAACTTATCTGTTAATCCAAACAATGATATAATTATTGTGATGTTCTTAACTACACTTTAACATGGAATGTATGTATGTATGTATGTATGTATGTATGTATGTATGTATGTATGTATGTATGTATGTATGTATGTATGTATGTAGGTAGGTATGTATGTAGGTATGTATGCATGTGTGTTGGTGTGTCGGTGTGTCAAGTGTGCAAGTAAAAAGGGTATTGTAGTTGTACATATATTACTTTAGATATTTTTTTGTTATCATGGGTTTTATGAATTTTCTTCTCTTATTCTTTTATAATTATTAATTAATGACCTATATGTGCTGATGACCAATTTAATTTCCTTTGTTGGATCAATAAAATGTTATGAGTTATGAGTTATGAGTTATGAGTTATCTGTTGGAATCTTGTCCAACGATCAGTGCATGAATTGTGATACGGTTGGAATCATCTGTTAGAATCTTGTCCAACGATCAGTGCATGAATTGTGATACGGTTGGAATAATCAGTCTTTATACAGCTCTGCCGAAACTAATCAAATCTCCAGCCCTATAGGTAAGAGCAGAAATAGAAAAATCGTCGCCTTCTCTGGTTTTCTATCAAGTGGAAAATGGACATTATGTCAAGAAATCGTCTGGGAAGCTGAGAAACAACTTCTTTATGACGATGCTATAAAACGGGGCGAAGTGACTTTGGCATGATTTGGGTAAAACAAAACTTGAGCTATACATGTATATTGCAATGGGACGAAAGGACTGGCATAAGCATACCCCCTCCTAAAATTAATATTTGCTGTTTTTTTGCAAAAAAACATAAATTCATTTGAACATCAATGTGGTTCAATAAACACGACGAGATTTTGACATTATGAAAATATTCTGAAATTTATGTTAACGTTATCAAGCGGATACAATAATAATCTACAGTTCAACATTCTAATACGATCTGAAACTGTTGATTTTCGTATCCTTGAAGAGATCTGCCACCACGCGTGCGTGTTGTTCCTCACAGTGTGTACCGTTCCACAGGGAACATAAATCAAAACCAGCCACTGAGTGGGGCGGCTATTTCAATAACAATAATCATAATAATAATTCCACTGTGCGCAGTGAATAATACCAGGCGGTGTGAAGCCAAGCTGGCCCGGTAGTCTTTTTTAAACGCTCGCTTTGTCGCCACTGCGTGAACGCGACGACAGTCTGCACTTGTCGACCTTTATAGTCTTTGACCCCCTGCAAAGGTCGGCGCCATAATTTGGGACTCGTTATCGTGGCGGAGTGTGACTTTTGTGGCGTGCTGCGGCCCTTGACAATAGACGCAGTGTAACAGGAACGCGAAGAGGCATATCAGCATGTGCTCTAATTTAAAAAAAAAATTAAACAAGATTAATTTTTATGTATTCCCTGTTTATTTATCCCTTTTTTGTGGACAAGGTTTCAAGGCTGTTTTATGAAGGTGTTCTGAATTCAAATCCCGCCGTTTGTATCACAGATTTTTGTTTTCACAAAGATGTTGCTGGGATTTAATTTTTGACTAATTTTCTGAAATGGCCATAAACGTTTCGGCAATTTTCCGAAGTTTTCGGCGTCACCTTTCTCCCATCGACAACAAGTTTGGCGGCTTTGCCGAAATGACGGTAAGTTTTCGGCAATTTGAAATGCATTTCGGCGTTTCAACAGCTTCCGACGTCAAACAATATCCCTGTGAAAAATGCACAACTGAACATCTCACACTACCATACCGTCAAATGTCTTATTTTTCACTCACCACTGTAACAGTTTCGTTAATTTGAATGATTTCATTCAACACCTCGCTTCAAATGCTTTTTTTTCATTTTTTTTTCAACTTCTATGATTAGATGCACACGAATAAGCCAACATGTACTGTCTATTTAAAAACGACTCTTCAAATGACACGTCGATCAAAAAGAAGACAGTTACTCACACACACACACACACACACACACACACACACACACACACACACACACACACACACACACACACACACACACACACACAAAGCCCTCAGTGTCTTTTGCGCGACGCCATGCACAGAAACATTTAGGGCAGTTTTGACTGGCGAACAGGAATAACAAGAAAATGACACTGTAGTTATGACATCATGATGACAGACCTGTCAGGGGCGAAACCGTGACAGCATCAGAGACTGTAGAGTATACACTCTATAGTCTCTGACAGCATCAAGCATCGCCTTCTTCTGGCTAGACGTCAAATACACACGTGTGTGTGTGTGTGTGTGGTATGGAAAGCCGTTTGGCTCATAACCATTACACGTGTAAAAAATGATTAGTACACGTGTAATAAATAATTAATACACGTGTAATTAATGATTAATACACGTGTAATAAAAATGTCCTACACGTGTACGAAATGATTAAATACACGCGTGATAAACATTTCTTACACGTGCATGAAATATTTATTACACGTGTATTTAATCATTTCTTACACGTGTATGAAATATTTATTACACGTGTATTTAATCATTATGCTATTCCATAGCATAAGAAGAAAGATAAATTACACGTGCAATAAGAAATAAATACACGTGTATAAATCATTTATTACACGTGTATTTATGATTTATTACACGTGTAATGGTTATGAGCCAAACGGCTTTCCATAGTGTGTGTGTGCTTGCGTGTGTGCGTGTGTGTGTGTGTGTGTGTGTGTGTGTGTGTGTGTGTGTGTGTGTGTGTGTGTGTGTGTGTGTGTGTGTGCGTGCTAGCGTGTGCGTGTGTGTGTGTGTGTGTGTTTGCTTTTTTGTTCTTGTTTTTTTGTTGGGGGGGGGGGGGGAGCGGGCATGTAAGCTTATACACTTGAACCCCTTTTTAAAGAAAAATCCACCAGCATGTAGAAGTTTGTCCAAACCTGCGATGCATCGACCAGGGACATTTCTAGGATTTGGGAATTTTTTCGGTAAAATTGCCGTAATCACCAAAGAAAGTTTCAGGACATTTTAGGCAATGCATGGCGCTACCTTTCCCCCACTATAACATAATTTTGGCAATTCGGCCGAAATAACAGGAAAGTTTTTGGCGGTTTGAAATAAAGTTTGGCATAGTGCCGACTGCACCGCTAGAGAACATGCCTGGTCGAAGCTGAGTCGTTCATTTCAGCAACACTTATACCGTCTACACTGTTTGAATATGAACCGCACGTGTGACTTCCCTTCTCCTCGAGCCTTCCAGCGACCTTTCAAACCCTTCTCCCGCTGAACTTTTCGCCCATCTTCCTAATTCACTAATTAGCAGTAAATATTTCAGCGTTAATCAAAAATGTCGGTGCAAAAGCATGAAACTGTAATCAAACTTATTCAAAGATTGAGCGGAAAAAAGCACATCTATCACTTTCCAGAGAGGTCATGATTCTTTCACACGCACGCTGGCATCCAGGCACGCGCGCGCACTAATAAAACAATCACACTTAATACGGGACGTGTTTCTATATTTTAAACACACACACACACACACACACACACACACACACACACACACACACACACACACACTGACACACAAGCCGAATTAGAAACTGTAAAAGCAAACATCTAGAACATTTCTGCTAGCTGATTTACAAGCCATAAAAGCAGCACCTAGGACCTACAAGTCTCTCTTTGATGCATCATTTCTGACGATCTTCTGGACACGCCAGGCAAGGGAGGTAATTTCACCTTCACGAGGGGAGGCTATCCACTTCACTCAGGTGAGGGGTGAGGGAGGTAAGCCAGGGTCAGCTGCACTCACGGCGGTGATGTAAAGGGACGCAACTCATCAGTCTCCCGTTAGGGGGGCGCCACAAGCGTTCCTGTCAACATGGCCCTGGATGGATCAGATCTCAGGTAGAAGACTTCACCCCAAGAGCGCTTGCCTGACTCTTGATTCGAGAAGTAATTATTTGGAGAGAGAGAGAGAGAGAGAGAGAGCGAGAGAGAGAGAGAGAGAGAGAGAGAGAGAGAGAGAGAGAGAGAGAGAGAGAGAGAGCGCTGAACTGAACTGAACTTTATTTTACAAGGATTAAGATTTAAAGCTAGGCATTTTCTTACAATCTATCCTTTGGGACGCACAAACACACAATAAAGCAAATTTAGAGAGCGAGAACGAGAGAGAGAGACAGAAAGAGACAAATACAGAGACCGAAAAAAACAAAGAGAGGGAGAGAGAGACAGACAGACAGATAGACAAAGACAGACACAGAGAGAGTGAGAGAAACAGTGACATAGAGAGAGAGAGGAGAGAGAGAGAGAGAGAGAGAGAGAGAGAGAGAGGAGAGAGAGAGAGAGAGGAGAGAGAGAGAGAGGGGGGAGAGAGACAGAGAGACAGAGAGACAGAGACAGAGACAGAGAGAGAGATGCGGTGTCTTTTTGCACTGGATGCCAGTTGAATGGAGAGTCATATCATGACTTTCGCCCAGCAGGAGAGACTGCGCGCAGTAAGCGAGAAAACGCCCATAAACATTTTCCTGCTATAATATTTCTCTCATGAAACCTTAGGTCCTCGGCCGATGTCGGGTCTAAAAGCAGGAGTTATCGGTCTGTGCTAACTTCACATCCCAAGCTTGTACCTTACCAGACGACAATTGGCCATGATACTGAAGGATGATAAGGGGCATAACCCAAAGAGTGAGATCATGGAATGGCATTTGAATCGAATGCATCTATCTATCTATATATATATACGACTTGTGTCTGTCTGTCTGTCTGTCTGTGTGTGTGTGTGTGTGTGTGTGTGTGTGTGTGTGTGTGTGTGTGTGTGTGTGTGTGTGTGTGTGTGTGTATGTGTGTGTGTGTCCGCGATGCACGCCCAAGGTTCTCGATGGATCTGTTTCAAATTTGGTGTCCATATCTGCTACACCCCGGACACAACCTGCTCGATGAGATATTTCAACACGTGCTCTCAGCGCGCAGCGCTGAACCGATTTTGGTTTTTCTCTGGATCCATTCCCAGTAACTCTTCCTTATCTCCTCCAGTGTTTTCAGCGTTTATCTCCCTTCCTTCGTGTGGCGTCAATCCATATTCCCGTTTCTATTTTTAGAAGGTCACCGTCGACAACGCTCAATCCATATTCCCGTTATACTATTTTTACTCTTCTCCAGTGTTTTGCGCGTTTATCTCCCTTCCTTCGTGCGAAGCCGGGTCCCCGGCGCAGCCGGGTATTCGGCTCGACTTCTTCCCGGCGAAGCCGTTCGCGGCGAAGCGGGTATTCATTTAGTTTAACATAGCTTGACCCAGTTTTATGGACTGAAATGTACAAAAACATCCCCTCCTTTGGACCAAAGCAGCGGAACTGATCACAATAACGCAGATTTAATTTATGGGTAACATTTCGTAACCGGAAGTCGGCACTTTCTTTGGAGAAGGCTACTCTTAAACCCCTAAAGCAGAATAGGATCCCCTCAGTTGCAATTCGTTTCATGGCTTGGAAATGCAGACCAAAAAAATGAAATCTGCATTACAGCAATCTGTTCAGCCTTGAGTCCAACCTTTACTTTTCTACAAAACTGTCCTACATTTCTTGCTAAGGTAAGTTTATTTTCTGTATCTTGAGTGTTTTGTCTGTCTGTCCACTTAACAAAAGCACTTTGTCGGAGTACAGGGAATGTCACATTTTGTTTTGTCATACATTAAACGTTCCAATGACAAGCTACCATTCTTGTTTTTTTGTTAAATTTTGGAACGTAAGCAGTCTCTCTGTTTTTGGAATGTTTTACTTTTCTGACAGTTTTCAAGCCTCCGAGTCCATAAAACTGAGCCAACCTGTCATTAATGCATGTTATTTCGTATTTTGATCTTCTTTAAAATTTGCCTTACATTTCTCTTAAATGTCTATTCACTCTAATTATCTTTACATGAAACACCAAATTAGCCCTACTGCTTATCTTGTGTTTCATTAATTTGAAGTGGTAGAAATAAAAGATGGAAAAATATTGCCGCAGAGATAACTTTCAAAGCAAACGCCAACACTTTGAACGGAATAAGCCTTCTTGTACAGATGTAACTGTATTTTTATTTAAAAAATAAGATAACATTATAAAATCGCAAAAAACTACGATAAGCAAAAATATAATGTATCAAGACGATCACAGCGTTCCACAATTATTCTGTTTATCCTTCATTATTTCTTTTCAGTCACTTTAGAATCTCGGAATAAATTGTTGGGCAAAGTATATACATTATTATTCAAAACGCAAACATGCAGATTGCCAAAGGTACTCTTATCTTGCCTCAGAAATTTAGTAAAAACAAATTCGGATTAAATTTGATTTATCAATCATAATAAGTAAACGAAAAAAACACGTGATTTTTAATTATACTCATGAGCCTCTGAACAGATATAGACAATCATTTTTTGCAAGGCAAAAAATAAAACTATTACAATAGAGCGCGAACCACAGAATAATTATGTGCTCTATAATAACATCTTCTGTAAACATGATAGGAAGACCGAAGAATAGAATAACAACAAACCAACATTTAAGTAAAAATCATACAACGCACATAAAACCAATTTAACATAAATCATATGTAAACACGAATTGCATGGAAAATATGTGAAACATTCCTGAAGATAATAAACATGTCCGTACATTTCATCGTACCATCCTGAAGAAGGCTGTTTGTCGCTGCCGAAATATTGATAAAGAAAGTATCTGGTTACCTCTTTTTGTTTAGATAATAAGCATGTTATTAAATTCAATCGACGGGCGAAGTGGCGCAGTGGTAAGACGTCGGCCTCCTAATCGGGAGGTCGTGAGTTCGAATCCCGGTCGCTGCCGCCTGGTGGGTTAAGAGTAGAGATTTTTCCGATCTCCCAGGTCAACTTATGTGCAGACCTGCTAGTGACTTAACCCCCTTCGTGTGTACACGCAAGCACAAGACCAAGTCCGCACGGAAAAGATCCTGTAATCCATGTCGGAGTTCGGTGGGTTATGGAAACACGAAAATACCCAGCATGTCCACCCAACGAAAGCGGAGTGAAGCTGACTATGCTCTCAGAGTATAGTGTGGGGAACCCAAATGGGCAAACGAGCTCACACGTCACCAGAATTTCTGTAACGCTGAAGAAGAAGAAGAAATTCAATCGATTTATCCCTTTGACATCAGTCAGTCAAGCACTAGAGAAATTCAAGTTTTACGCCCTCACGGCAAAGCCATTAGGGGCATGTTTCCGGGTTTTAACCCGACTTTAGATGAGATACACAAGTGTATGCGTGTTTAGGTGGTATCAGCCATCTGCACTTATGGCAGAATGACCGAGGTCTTTTACGTGCCACTGTGGTGACACGGGGGTGGGAGATGCATACCGTCTCTGGGTCTGCACATAAAGTTGACCCGTGTCCGTCCCGGCCCGGATTCGAACCTGCGACCTCTCGATCACCAGTCCAATGCTCTACCACCTGAGCTACCCGGGCCCCCCAGTCAAGCACTAACAGTGACCAGACATGTTTGCCTGCGAAATAAAATCCTGCCCATTTCACTAGAAGGTATCAGACGTGCAAAATCGAACGATAACATAACTGCACGACATACGACTGACCTTATTACAAATATTCGGAGTAATCATTCGTAACATCCGCTTAAATTTACAAAGCTGATTAAAATTACGTTAACAAGCTTTGAAGAGAAATTAAGTGCAAAACAAGCTTCGTGGAACGCGGCCTCAAAAATCGATTGTTTTTAACTGAGAGGAATTAGGAGAGGAATTTTTTCTTCCTTTCTTTCTTTCTTTCTTTTTGTCTTACTCTCTTTTCTTTCTTTTTCTCATTTTTTTTCTTCTATCTTTCTGTCCTTTTTTTTCACTTAAAATTTTTTTTGTTGTGCTTTTGTTTTTGTTTTTTGATTACCACACTACGGACAGTTTTGGTGCAGTGCTGTGCTCATGGACGT
>NC_090256.1:79820883-79833383 GCF_037325665.1 Littorina saxatilis | reverse complement strand
TAGACAGACAGGCAGACAGAGACACACAGACAGACAAACAGACAGAAGCAGAGAGAAAAAGAGATCGACGCATGCAGAGAGGACAGTTATAGACGGACGGTTTCCTAGAGATACAGGCACAGACGGATAGATACAGACAGACACACAGACACACAGACACACAGACAGACAGACACACAGACAGACACACACACAGACAGACACACAGACACACAGACAGACAGACAGACACACACACACAGACACACAGACAGACTGACAAAGAGCAGCCAGACGTCGAGAAAGAAAAGCAGAGAGAGAGAGAGAAAGCAGAGAGAGAGAGTTACAGACTGACAGACTGACTGACAGACAGACAGACCGACAGACAGACCGACAGACAGACCGACAGACAGACAGACAGACAGACAGACAGACAGACAGACAGAACGGCATACGGTTATACGCTGTAATAGGAGTAACAGACAGAGATGCACACATTGAAGTGATCAAATAGGGGAACCCCTAGGATACAGTCAACAGAACAACAAGAATGAGGGATCGTTATTCGAACATGCAAATGTACAACATTAAACACTGAAACCACTTCTGGTGTGTCTTTGCCACCAACAGCTAGGGTAATAATTGGACTAATTATGCTCAAAATGGCCGTGAAATGTTACAAAGGTAGCTTTAATTCACTAAGGTTTGTACAAATGTGAATCAAATCACACAAGATGGACGACGCTCCCAAACACACATATACGATCATAATCGTGTCTAAGAAATATTCCTAGAGAAGGGGCCCCTTTTATACATGTAGCACCAATGCTTCCATGCAGTTCAACAGTGTCGACTTTCTTAAACAATCGAACATAATGCACGTATATATTATATAGTTAAGATACCAAGAGTGTATTGCTGTTCCACGCATCTAAGTGCACGCAGCCCTTTTTATATTTAGTCAAGTTTTGACTAAATATTTTAACATCGAGGGGGAATCGAAACGAGGGTCGTGGTGTATGTGCGTGTGTGTGTGCGTGTGTGTGTGTGTGTGTGTGTGTGTGTGTGTGTGTGTGTGTGTAGAGCGATTCAGACTAAACTACTGGACCGATCTTTATGAAATTTGACATGAGAGTTCCTGGGTATGAAATCCCCGAACGTTTTTTTCATTTTTTGGATAAATGTCTTTGATGACGTCATATCCGGCTTTTCGTGAAAGTTGAGGCGGCACTGTCACGCCCTGATTTTTCAACCAAATTGGTTGAAATTATGGTCAAGTACTCTTCGACGAAGCCCAGGGTTCGGTATTGCATTTCAGCTTGGTGGCTTAAAAATTAATTAATGACTTTGGTCATTAAAAATCGGAAAATTGTAAAAAAAAATAAAAATTTATAAAACGATCCAAATTTACGTTTATCTTATTCTCCATCATTTGCTGATTCCAAAAACATATAAATATGTTATATTCGGATTAAAAACAAGCTCTGAAAATTAAATATATAAAAATTATTATCAATTTTTTTTTTTTAAATCAATTTAAAAACACTTTCATCTTATTCCTTGTCGGTTCCTGATTCCAAAAATATATAGATATGATATGTTTGGATTAAAAACACGCTCAGAAAGTTAAAACGAAGAGAGGTACAGAAAAGCGTGCTATCCTTCTCAGCGCAACGAATACCCCGCTCTTCTTGTCAATTCCACGTGCACTGCCTTTGCCACGGGCGGTGGAGTGACGATGCTACGAGTATACGGTCTTGCTGCGTTGCGTTGCGTTCAGTTTCATTCTGTGAGTTCGACAGCTACTTGACTAAATATTGTATTTTCGCCTTACGCGACTTGTTTATATTTAGTCAAGTTTTGACTAAATATTTTAACGTAGAGGGGGGAATCGAGACGAGGGTCGTGGTGTATGTGTGTGTGTGTGTCTGTCTGTGTGTGTGTGTGTGTGTGTGTGTGTGTGTGTGTGTGTGTGTGTGTGTGTGCGTGTGTGTGTCTGTCTGTGCGTGTCTGTGTGTAGAGCGATTCAGACTAAACTACTGGACCGATCTTTATGAAATTTGACATGAGAGTTCCTGGGTATGAAATCCCCATACATTTTTTTCATTTTTTTGATAAATGTCTTTGATGACGTCATATCCGGCTTTTCGTGAAAGTTGAGGCGGCACTGTCACGCTCTCATTTTTCAACCAAATTGGTTGAAATTTTGGTCAAGTAATCTTCGACGAAGGCCGCGGTTTGGTATTGCATTGCAGCTTGGTGGCTTAAAAACTAATGAGTGAGTTTGGTCATTAAAAATGTGAAAATTGTAAAAAAAAAAAATTTTTTATAAAACGATCCAAATTTACGTACATCTTATTTTTTATCATTTTCTGATTCCAAAAATATATAAATATGTTATATTTGGATTAAAAACAAGCTCTGAAAATTAAAAATATAAAAATTATTATCAAAATTAAATTGTCGAAATCAATTTAAAAACACTTTCATCTTATTCCTTGTCGGTTCCTGATTCCAAAAACATATAGATATGATATGTTTGGATTAAAAACACGCTCAGAAAGTTAAAACGAAGAGAGGTACAGAAAAGCGTGCTATCCTTCTCAGCGCAAGTACTACCCCGCTCTTCTTGTCAATTTCACTGCCTTTGCCGTGCGCGGTGGACTGACGATGCTACGAGTATACGGTCTTGCTGCGTTGCATTGCGTTCAGTTTCATTCTGTGAGTTCGACAGCTACTTGACTAAATGTTGTATTTTCGCCTTACGCGACTTGTTTTTTTTTTTAATGAATATAGTACAGACATTACAATCGTCTTGGCTAACGTCTTGCCTTGCCTTGCCTTGCTTTGTTTTTTTCGTGTGTTGTCTTATCTTGGCTTGGCTTGGATAGCTTGCCTAGCTTGGCTTTGCTTGGGTGAATAGAAATATCTTGGCTTAATTTGGCTTGTCTTTTCTTGCATCAAGTGTAAAGGGACGGTTTATGCCGCGTCATATTACGTAAGACTAGTCAATCTCTACCCAGGCTAACAATGCAAAATCCCATCAACGGCAGCGCAGCTACAAACGCCAAACAAAAAGCAGCTAAAGATCTATCACCCAAAAATCTGACTTTCAAATGAACAGCCATTAAAAAAACTCGACTACCAAATTCTTGCCTCGTTTCGGCCCAGGAGTCTATGTCATGCGCCACGTGACAAGCTAACACTGACATCAAAGAGAAAGAAGACGACGCAAGCTTGACGTTCATTGGTCCGTTGACATGTCACGGGAATGTGGCCAATCAGGAAACGCCACGTCACTGTCACTCATTACCACGCGCGCGTGACATTAAGAGCCGCCACCTTGTGTGGGTACGTCCCTGAAAAGGACGCTCCAGTGTACCCGTTGCATCTTTTTGCCGCTTTCTTAACGACAAACAAGACAGAAAGAAGGTCGGGAAGTGTGAGAGAGGGAGGGGCAAAGACTTTGTGACACCCTCGAATGCTGTTTATGGGGAGTCACATGAAAAGAAAACAAGTCGCGAGAAGCGATATCAAAACGTTTAGTCAAAACCAGTCATCACCAGGATCATAGACACTGATGTTAAGTTGTCTTGTCTTGCCTGTGCTATGCGATATGGTGCCGAAGATAATCTTCATGTAGTAAGCTTTTGCTAGCCCAAACCCGAAGACCTAGACGGATTGAGCTCATCTCGGCGATGCTTGCGAACGTAGTACCTATATAATTTGCATGCATCGATTTATTTTCCAGTAGTTTCACAGTACACCAACATCGGTAAAATACAGGACAGTTTCGGTTAACACTAACAATTATAAAATTTCAAAAAGACAAGAACACAAGAAACATTAAGATCACGGAACGCTTAAACAAAACGAAACATTCACAATAAAACAGACTTTTTTCTCTTTTTTTCTTTATTTGGTGTTTTACGTCGTTTTCAATCACGAAGGTTAGGCTATATCGCGACGGGGGAAGGGGGGAGATGGGATAGAGCCACTTGTCAATTGTTTCTTGTTCACAAAAGCACTAATCAAAAATTTGCTCCAGGGGCTTGCAACGTAGTACAATATATTACCTTACTGGGAGAATGCAAGTTTCCAGTACAAAGGACTTAACATTTCTTACATACTGCTTGACTAAAATCTTCACAAAAATGGACTATATTCTATACAAGAAACACTTAACAAGGGTAAAAGGAGAAACAGAATCCGTTAGTCGCCTCTTACGACATGCTGGGGAGCATCGGGTAAATTCGTTCTCGTCCCAACCAATATGGGACTCCCCCTAACCCGCGGGGGGTAACCAAGACCTGTCAGTCTCCGTGGGCAAACAAGATACACTGCACACAAAACTCCACGGTAACTGGTACTGTGACTTATGTCAAACAAAATTGTTGTCGCTTCCAAAATGTCATCATTCTCAAAATGTCATCAACATGTCATCATCATAATTTCATAATCTTAACATCCCTTAATCTTTTTATTTTCATGTCTTTATAATTATTCTTGATTTTGGAGTGTTAACATTATATTCTAGAGCTATCTGTTTCGGACTTTTATTTTAACACAAACACAATAATGTGTGGAAAGGCGTAAGAAAAAACGTACACATGAAGATGTCAGAGGCTAGCAGTTCTAATTTATTGGACTTATAGGGTCTCCAGATATCTCTTCATGTATGTGTTATGGCTGAACAATTTCAGGGAGCTTTCCTCAATTACAAGAGTACTCATTGTACCTAACGAAGCAAGCGTTCTTTGCGTGCCTCGTTCAGCAGGTAACTCTAATTTGCGTCTTTCCATTTATTTTTTATTTTTTTTACTTTTTCTTTTTTTACTCTTTTTTGTGAGCGAGATAAGGGTTGAGGGTGAGAGAGGGGGGGGGGGGATTTCAGGTATTTTGCCAGTCCCAGATAAAACACCTAACGACAAGGAAGCTCACAGTTTCTATCTGTTAAATAATTGCCTCGACTTCCAAATCAGCTTCTTCTTTCTAAAGTGAATAACAAGTCGCGTGAAGAAATATAAAATCATTTAGTCAAGCTGTCGGCATCAAAGTAACAGATTAACACCATACAAGTCGCGTTAGGCGAAAATACAACATTTATTCAAGCTCAGTCGAACTCACAGAATGAAACTGAACGCATTGCATTTTTTCCGCAAGACCGTACACTCGTAGCATCGTCTGTCCACCGCTCGTGGCTAAGGCAATGGAATTGACAATCCAGAAAAGCGCGGTAGCGGTTGCGCTGAGGAGGAGAGCACGCTTTTCTGTATCTCTATTCTTTTTAACTTTCTGAGCGTGTTTTTAATCGAAACATATCATATCTATATGT
Organism: Littorina saxatilis; assembly: GCF_037325665.1. Lineage (NCBI taxonomy): Eukaryota > Metazoa > Mollusca > Gastropoda > Littorinimorpha > Littorinidae > Littorina > Littorina saxatilis. Next base: position 79,828,069 of record NC_090256.1, on the reverse strand, counting down.
TTTTGGAATCGGGAACGGACAAAGAATAAGACGAAATTGTTTCTAAATCGATTTCGGACAATTAATTTTTTTATTTTATTTTACTTTTTTTTTTCTTTAATATTTTTTTCCTGTTTTTTGTTTTTTGTTTTTTTTACAACACATTATACATTACATCACAGTTCACATCGCCACATACATACATACAACCTGCATAGAAAAGAGTGATCTAGAAAAGAGAGAGAAGTAAAGAGAGAGAGGGTGAAAGTTAAAGAGGCACTGCATAGGACTGTTTGACTACAACAACTACTAGACCCTTAAATAATATTGATTACTACAAGATTCAAGTTTACAACAGAATATATATCAAGATACTGTTAACGAATTAGGGAGGAGGAGTAGAGCCTAGTACTGGACAATTTTCATGAAATCAGGTTAGAATATGGTTGCCAGAGGCGGTCAAACTTATCTTCTGCTAATCCCCCCTTGTACTTTTCCAATAAATATCTACTTTTCAAAAATTTCAAGAATATCGGAAGCATCGGTCTTTCAGAGTTCCATTTAAATTTGTAAATATAAAATTTGGCCAGTAAAATAATGAAATCTAAGGCTTTATCAGTGAACATATTTTCCTGAACTCCAAACAATACCACCGCTTCCGAAAACCGGAAATTAGTAACATGATAACAACTATTATTTAACAGTTCCTGTAGTTCCCGCCAAAACCTGTTAATATGCTGGCAATACCACATCAAATGATTAATTGTTTCTTCCTCATTGTTACAAAACGAACAATTAGAAGATTGAACAATTGTTCTCATAAATAAGTAGCGGTTTGTGGGAAAAGCCCCATAAATTAACCTCAGCTGGAACCATTTTAGCTGACAATCAACTGTTGTCTTATGACATAAGTAAAAGATCTTGTTCCAGCTGAGGTTATCAAAAATACCATTCCATTTTACCACACCAGCTGGGGCTGAGTCTGCCGCGGCCAAACACGATTGGACACTATGGTTTCCTTCAAATATTATTTTCCATGGTTTTTGCTTTAACAATTCATAGTTTGCCTCCTGTGTTACATTTATCTTTTTCTGATATGCCTTAATAGATTTGACCATTCCTGCAAATTTCAAAAAATTAACCTTCAACGTAGGAAATTTTATCTGAAAATCTACAAAATTCAATAGACTGCCATTTTCATTCAGACAATTAATTTTAATCATAATATTGATATGTTTAATTTTCAGAGCTTGTTCGTAATCCAAATATAACATATGTATATGTTTTTGGAATCAGAAAATGACGAAGAATAAGATTAAATTGTTTTTGGATCGTTTAATGAAAAAATAAGTTTAATTACAAGTTTCCGATTTTTAATGACCAAAGTCATTAATTAGTTTTTAAGCTACCAAGCTGAAATTCAATACCAAAATCCGGCCTTCGTCGAAAATTGCTTAACAAAAATGTCAATCAATTTGATTGAAACATGAGGGTGTGACTCAACTTTTACAAAAAGCCGGATATGACGTCATCAAAGACATTTATCGAAAACATAAACAAAACTGTCCGGGGATATCATTCCCAGAAACTTTCATGTCAAATTTCATAAAGATCGGTCCAGTAGTTTAGTCTGAATCGCTCTACACACACACAGACACACAGACACACATACACCACGACCCTCGTCTCGATTCCCCCTCTATGTTAAACTGAACATTTAGTCAAAACTTGACTAAATGTAAAAACAGTCATCGCCGAGACTATACTAAGATAATCTCGACTAACCACACCTAAAGACCGAGACGGGTCACGCTCGACTCCGCTTAGCGTGCAAACGCAGTACTTACTAACCTATTTTCTGTAATTCTGAGCCCATTTTTAGAGTAAACATGACATGTGTATATATTGTCTAAATTCAGGAGAAATTGAGGAATACGACGCATTCATGTTTAAATCTGTATATGTGGAAATTCGATTTTAATGACAACTTTCATGAGCAAACTAATTAATTATTTGTTACGCTGCCGGGCTGAAATTCAATCCAATTGTCCGGACTTTGTCGAAAATTGCTTTGCCAAAATTTCAATCTATTTGATTGAAAAGTGAGGGCGTGACAGTGCTGTCTCAACTTTCACAAAAAGCCGGATATGACGTCATCAAAGGCATGTATCGAAAAAACAAAAAAACTCTCTGGGGATATCATAGCCAGGACAAGAACAACAACAACAACAACAACAACAACAACACTTGTCAATTTCATCTTCATCGCCAGAAGCTCATGAAACGTTGAAGAAATTTGTTTCGGTGCAAGGGACGTAACCTGAACAGATCGGCAACAGAATATTTTCTGTGTAGTTGCCTCCCCTTGCAGAATCCGCTAGTTTTACTGTATGCAAGGATAAACAGAATAGCCTACACGGCTTACGGTGTCGTATCAGATTTACACTCGTAGCTTGATTACAGTATCTTTTCCGTGCGCACTTGGCCGGTCTCGTGCTTGCGTGTACACACGAAGAGGGATAAGGCGCTAACCGGTCTGCACATTAGTTGACCTGGGAGATGAGGAAAATCTCCACCCTTAACCCACCAATCGTCCGCGGTCGGGATTTGAACTCACGACCTTCTGATTAGGAGGCCGATGTCGTATCCACTACGCCACCGCACAGATCGACGAGCACCGCCAGCACTTTCTTTCGTTCATACACGCTTTCTTCAAAACCAAAACACGCCCAGTAACTTCAAGAAGACTTTACGCGTTTCTTCAACGTTGAATAATTATAAACAAATTCAATACATCCCCTTTGAGACCCCCCGATTTAAGACTCGCTTCCTTTTAAGACCTAGTTTTCTCAGCTTTTTCGAGGTCTTAACAGAGGGGGTTCCCCTGTATGCAAATCACCTCGCCACTAAATCAGTAGCAGTGACACCTTACCACTCACTGTCTGGGGAACAGCTGAGTCACTGGGCACACGAAACTCGCAGGGGAACACAAGAAAAGAGGAAAGCAAAACTTGCTCAGGTAGAAAGGAAACCATAGTGTATTGCAGTCTTCCTTTTTTTTTTTTTTTTTTTTTTTTTTGACCTCAGTTGCATGCAGGCTGCTTCAACCCATCTTTTTTGCCTCTTTCGTCTTTTTTTTTTTTTTTTTTTTTCCCCCTTTCACAATTATTGGTCTTTTTTTTCAATGAAATTTTAATTTTGTTTTCTTTTACATTACAGGTTACATTTCCAATAAATTACTTTTTGATTCAACAGCAATCTATCTAACTAAGGACAATGGGGATAAACCTTTTGTAGCGCAAGTTCTTGTTGTTCTTGTATTGCAGTCTTCCTAGCACCTGCTACACAAAGCCAAGACTTCTGAAATTTGAAACGTCACAATATAACCCGACCGGTCGGCTGAAATGGTAAGGTTTACTAGCGCCCAAATCAACCCGTTTCCGAGTATTGAATGATGATGTCTGTATATAAATACTCCACATTTTCACGGGTAGGGAACTGCTAAGTACTATTCTGATTGGGATCAGCGTGTTCCAGTTGTGTATAGTCGCTATTTTTTTAGTGCCCGGTTGCTCAGGATCACACATTACGTCACAGGATGGTTGGACTATACTATCCTAACGTTGTACGTGATTTGAGATTTGTATACATGTATGATTGTATAATTTTATTATAAAATAATATGTATAATTGAAGGTATGAGATCTGGGGGTCTAGATTATCAACGAGCGCGCATGAAAATGCATGGGAATTGTTGGTATACAAATAACGACGACATTGTTCAATGGCGGCATCCTAACAAAGCAAAGAGTTCTCTTACGTATATATGTTACAGGCATTAAGTGAAACCAGGCATTACGCGTAATGCCTGTGACCACTGACTAGGCATTACACGTAATGCCTAAAAATACCAGGCATTACGTGTAAAGCCTGAAAATCATTGTCAGGCATTACACGTAATGCCCGAAACCTGTTACAGGCATTAAGTGAAACCAGGCATTACGTGTAATGCCTGAATATCGTTTGATAGAATCGGTCGAACAACAGCACCTTTGACTCTTGCTCGTTTCTTCTTCTTCTGATACTCTGCGCACAACGATTTGTAAAGTGGGGTTAACGTAGAACAGGGTCCAGATTGAATTCATCTTGCTAAAACAACAAAATGTCAATGTACCCGAGCGCTACATTCAAACTACTAAAGATCGTGAACAATTTACGTCGAATAATAATAACAAATCTTCCTTATGAAATAAAAAAAAACACGTTTACACAGTGTTTCTCAAGCGAACTTTAAAGGCTGACATAATTATAGTCCTATTTAATTAGTTTAATTACTTCCAGGGCTTTTCCCATCGTTGCTGGGATGTATAAATTAAGCTTCCTGCAAAGTTTTAGGTTTGAAGTCCTTACCAATTATGAGAAATAGTTAATTCTTTATTGCATTGTTTAGCAACAGTTCTCCAGGACTTGGGCTATTTTTAGACCGTTGACGTCACTTCGTGACGTTTCGTAAACCAAAGATGGCGTCAGAGACAGTCAAAGCGCGCTTGCGTACAATGGCAAAAAAGATAGAAGTAAACCCGTCTAAAGCTGTCAAGGCCACTAAATCTGCTGAGAAGAGAAAGTGGACTCCTTGCTTTATCACCACGCAGCACCAGCGCTGGGTCGTGCTGAAAGAAAGATTGTTTTCGTCAGAGGCCCATCGCTTCAAATTGAGAACCAAGTACAAAGGGGATACTGAACTCGCCAAAGTTTTGCTGGACACGTGAGTACATAGGCCAATTAGAAAATTAGTTGTACTTGTAGCTTGTCAGCTGAAGCCTGTGGCCTTATTCTTGCGAATATGTGCTGTGAGAGATCGTATTATTTCCGCCTGCGCAATTTCCGAAAAACATCCGCTTTCACTTTGAGACTGTTCTGTTTGCATTCGACACTATCAACACCACTTTGCAATACTGAAATAATTTTTTCTGTGTTCGAAAGCTACAGTCAATCGTTATTATATCCCCTTAGGTACAGTTTTATAACATTATTGGCACATGTAAACAATATGAATTAATTAATGAATGCAACAAATATGGCAGCCTTTAATAATAATTTGATATCGTAGCTTTCGGTATGTGAGATAACACAACGCAATTTTCTTATTAGCTGTTTTTGTTCCAGCAAGAACGATACAGTCAGTGTACTAAGCCTTTTTTGTTACCTCCCTTTGACATTGTAATTATGTGTCAATTACTCTATCAGAGACTTCTTCTTCTTCTTCAGCGTTCGACGATGGCTGTGTCTAGATTCTTTGGCCCGTGATGTTGACGAAGTGGGCTGTACTATCAGAGACAACATTGGAGATAACCCGGTTTCAGTATTGTTTCACGATAGACGTAGAGCTGAATACCAACACTCAAATCTGTTTTTGACAAACACCACACATCACTTACTTTCCCAAGAGATGATACTCATGACTTGACTTTGTCGTTTTCTGGAAGGCAGCTTTTATTTCTTCGATTGTTCTGAAGTACACAGCTTTCGGGAGCAACTTTCTGCCGTCCTGTTCATAATGTTCAAACAAACAAACGTCGAGTAAACAATTGTCCTTTTTCATTATCCTCCATGGTGACGAATAAGCAACTGGTGAAAACTCGACTGTAAATATTGGACCTCGGCTTTCCATTGTGACATGCACTCACACTTACTTGAAATTCAGACTGTGGTGAACACAATGTCAGAAATACATCATTTTCCATTGCGAACCATCACTCATAATCGCAAAATAAAATGTGCATTCATTCCAAAGTTCACTTGATTGAATGTCAGTTACTATATTCACACCATGACATTTTGTCAACACTTTGTCCTTAAAAAATGTTCTCACCGTCATCCAAGAGGAAATGTGTATTGCCTGAATTGCTTCAGGCAATAAGCGTAATTTTGAGAGTCAAATTTCAGGCATTACGTGTAATGCCTGGTATTTTTAAGCATTACGTGTAATGCCTAGTGGTCACAGGCATTACTAAAAATACCAGGCATTACACGTAATGCCTGAAATTTGACTCTCAAATTACGCTTATTGCCTGAAGCAATTCAGGCAATACACATTACGTCAGATCTTTGAAATGACATTGTGTAAGGAAACTGGACGAAGACACACTTATCAAAATGTTTGTTCTTCAGTAAGATTATAAACAGGGATGGTATTGCACCAGAAAAGCCACAGTCGCGTGTTGTTGCACTCATGAACAACATGAATTATGGGTTATACATAAGTCGAATTAGGGGTATTAAATTGCACAAGCTTTCTACCAAAAATCACAAACGTCATGAAAAGCGTACGAACGGAAACAATTTGATGAAAGTGGTACGAACGGACACATTTATTTTTCCCGTCAAAATCAGTACGAACGGACACAAAACTGTTTTATGCAAATTCAATTCATCTTATGGTTCACATAGGTTCAATATCACACGCATTCGTACTTTGTGCTATTTGAAGACGATTGGAATACACAGAACTTGTAGTGGGGGCCTGTTTCACTCTGATCTAACGAATGTGTATGAACGGAAACGCTTTTCGTACAAACTGAAACATGCACTTTTGTACGAACAAAAACATGGTGTATGAACGGAATCTGCATGTTTCCAAAAGACAAGTGATTGTGCAAAAGCCATGGGTTTCTATTAACTTCTGTTCAAGTGAAATGTCGTAACAGGCAATGGTTTTGGTGATCATGTGCAAATCAGAGGAAACGTGATAAGGTTTCGAAGGTTGTGAGTTTGTGTTCTGCTGTTCTCGTTAAATTAAAAAATGCTGGGGATATACTCAGAACCCCTCATGTAAAGTTTCATGAAGATCGGTCCAGTAGGTTTCTCTGAATCGCTCTACACATACACATACACAGACACAGACACACACACACAGACACACACACAGACACACACACATACACACAAACACACACACACACACACGCACCTATGTGTGTGGATGGTTACCTAAGAGGCGGCACTGGGTGCAGTGCCTTTCTAGTGCACTTGCACTACAACAGCACTGGGTGCAGTACTCGCTCCGGCATCGAAGAATTTTGCACTAAAAAATGCACAAAATTTGACCTATTTCGTCGCCTATAGAGGACGGAAAGAATGTCATTTTGAACATTGTTATGACATTCTTTCCGTCAAAAAAGTCAATTTAACGGTGTTAAATGAAGCG
>NC_090256.1:79803383-79815883 GCF_037325665.1 Littorina saxatilis | reverse complement strand
ATTGTCTCGAACACTTTTTGGACCCATCCTGAACTCAGGTCAAACATGAGTTACTTCCCTTCGGGTCTCATTCTATCGATGTAAACTGGCGATAGCCGTGAATCGATGATTATCAAAATGTTTTTGGACCGTGGTGCGTTTTTGCGCTAGACCTAACTTTTAAAATCTAAATAATAAATTGACAACTTGTTACACAAACATTCTTTAATCATAAAAGAATTCTTTTTTCATCAAGACAAGATCAGTACAATTCGAAGTTGTGAAAGGTTGAAAAAAGAAAAGCCCGGAAGCAGGGTCACGCAAGGGTCGTAGCAGACGACGGTTTATGCATATCGCCGTTCCTCTCAACAGTCAAAAGCCATCGCTGGAGTTCTTGTGAACCACAGCCGTTTGTTTCGTGCATAAAAACATGCTATTGTAGATAAGCTCACATCGAGTCGCATTCAAATGACTAACTGACGACTACATTGTGAACAAGGGAAACTGGATCACACGGGTTCACGATGGCTCAGGGGTAAGATAAACCACGCAAAAATAAATTCTTTGAAAATTGTTCGCTCTTTACGGAGGCCACCTAGGATGTTCTCAATCGGTGAGTGTTTAAATGAAAGGGTGTTTGTACTGTGTGTAAAAGCCTGACCGTATCTGTGATGGTTTACGGGAGGCTTACGGTGCCTTTAACTTTGGACGTCGAACTTCTGTTCTGTTTTTCTGCATTGTTGTTGTGTGCTGTTGATGTTGTTGTTGATGTTGTTGTTGTTTTGTTTTGGTTTTTTTGTCTTTCTCGCCTGCAGATGATACGCTTAAATTCTAAACTGTTCAACTGAGATCTATATGTCAGGCGATCATGTGCAATCGCGTTTAAATACAAGCTAATGGTGAGTGTCCTGTGATGGACGGATAGAGTTGTCCTCATTTTCTGAGCGGTAGTACGTAGGATAGCCAGCTGCAATTATCACAAAATCCCTGTGCATTTCTTATTGATCAAGATATCTATTATGAATGCCTCATTATTAATTTTTTTTCTCTTCACAAATAGTGCACGCGACAGCTTGTGCTCTCAACAAGAGTCGCCCAGAAGCAAATATGGATGGTGTTCCGTGTCCCTCTGCATTACTGAGGCCAAGAAAAAAATCCATGTTTCCGATTTCCTAACTTACTTACTGCCCGTTATGCCTGTTGGCAAGTTAGGGCAGCATAAAATGACCCTGGAAGCCCGTCACATTAGGTAATGTTGGTTTTCTTTGTTGCTGTTTCCGTAACAAGCTTTTTTTTAACGGACTGGGTTGTTAGCCCAGTGCCCAACCCCCAACCTGGAGGACCAGTGGGTTGCGCTTTGTCACGCCTCTACCCTTCGACCTGTCCGGCTTGGGTGGCCCTACCAGGAGACGGATCTCCCGCCGGCACAGCTCTATGGGTCGCTGAGGCACGCAAGCCCCCCGACCACGTCAAGGTGGCAATCCATGGGGCACCCAGTACAGGTGAGGTGGTCAAGACGGCCGATTTCCCAACAGACCCTATTTTTGCTCTTGTTTGACCCTTCAAAAAATGTCATAATTAACAATGACAAAACTCGATTATGCAGAATTTACGAGGAAAGTTACTCTCCTCCGTGTGACATTTGTGTAACCGAAGCTGGCGCAATAGTAAATGAGATTGTGTGTGTACATATTCAATTATTTTTGTCAGCACAAACACTTGCAGTACCAAAGTGCAAAACAAATGCAAGTCAGACGGCTACGCTAATTAGGTGCAGTCTTCCGGTTTTAAGGCCTTTAAAATGAATGCTTTTTAATTTAATTATTTGGTTTTCTGTTTTGTTGTTGTTGTTGTTGTTGTTGTTGTTGTTGTTGTTTTTACTTGGACACATACCAGAAAGAAATAGCGTGCTTGCATTATGTGCAGAATGGGTCATTTACATAAGTATCTGCTGAATTAATTTAGTTGAGTGACATATAGGTGTCCCACTCTGAATAAAAAGGGTTGCCTTGCCCCGTGTAAAATCCTGTACAGATCTGAGGTGATGAACAGGCTTACTGACACTCCTTCTTCTTCTTCTGCGATCCCGTTGCCATGCTACACTGTCAAGGTTGTTGACGTGATGGAGTTTGCAGTTCGCCGCAGGGACTCCGTTGTGCTCCACGGTTTCTCTTTTAGGTCGACAATCTCTGTCCAGAATTTACTTCTCAGGTCCGCAAAGGTTGGGCATGTCTAAAGTACATGCTCTGGCGTCTGCATGCCTGTTCCACTTGGGCATTCGGCCGTGTGGGAGATTTCCATCCTATACGTGTGCGCTAGGAGCCGGCAGTGACACGTCCGGAGCCTGAAGATGGTAACCTTGTTGTGCTCTTGTGAGGCGTTCGATGTCATCATCTTCTGTGTGGATGCTCAGACGGTTCTTCTACTGGGTGTGGAGACAGCTCTTGATGATGGTCTTTGCTTCATGGAAGGAGACTGGGGGGTCTGTCTGATTCAAGCTGCTGCCTGCTTTGGAGAGCCTGTCTGTCTCTTCATTTCCATTCACTCCGCACTGACACGAGAAGGAACGCTCCTTTAAAAGATACGTATCAAGCCGATGAAAACCTAAAGACTATGATTGCCGCTTACACACTAGCGGAGCGTTGACATTATGAGGACTCGTGTTCGTTAACACAGCCATCTGGTAATTAGCCAAACCAGCGACCTCCCCTGATCAATACATCCCACTTCGGGCCTTGAACATCACAGTCAATGTAGATAAAACGGTTTGGACGGGCAGTTTAGTACAGCTGCAGGTAAAACAGTTTAGTACAGCCGTAGTTTAGTACAGCTGCAGGTAAAACAGTTTAGTACAGCTGCAGGTAAAACAGTTTAGTACAGCCGTAGGTAAAACAGTTTAGTACAGCCGTAGGTAACACAGAAAACTCATGTTTTTGCAGCGTCTGCGGTGTAGCAAACCCTACACGGGTAAGCTTCTTCAGTAGAAGATGCAGTGAACCGGCAAATGTTTCGGTAGACCAGAAAGTGTTCATTGTCACAACCAAGTTTGCAAACCATTCTGTGAATAGGAAAGTGTTCACATTGGGACAGCTAAGTTTGCAAACCATTCTGTGAATAGGGAAATATTTATTGGGACAGCTTAGTTTGCAAACCATTCTATGAATAGGTAAGTGTTCATTGGGACAGCTAAGTTTGAAAACCATTCTGTGAATAGGAAAGTGTTCATTGGGACACCTAAGTTTGAAAACCATTCTGTGAATAGGAAAGTGTTCATTGGGACAGCTAAGTTTGCAAACCATTCTGTGAATAGGAAAGTATTCATTGGTAAAGATAAATTTGCAAACTCTTCTGTGAATAGGAAAGTGTTCATTGGTACAGATAAATATGCACATCCTTCTGTGAATAGGAGAGTGTTCATTGGTACAGATAAATGTGCACATCCTTCTATGAATAGGAGAGTGCTCATTTGTACAGCTAAGTTTGCAAACTGTTCTGTGAGGAAAAAAGTCAGTGGTTCTTCATACTGTGAAGTTTTCACCAAACTGCATGGTGATGATTTCTGCGAGTCTATCCCCGCCCTTCTCGAAAAATCACGGTTGAAGTGTTCATGTTTATATTGAATTCATGATATGTTCATGTCCATATATTTTTGACCAGGAGAAAAACAGACAACAGAAGTTTGACTGAGAAAACTGTGCAAGATGTCTGAATGTTTTACCGTGGTAGATCAAGGTACTACTAATACAAGCTGTTGAGAAAACTGAGCAAGATGTCTGAATGTTTTACCGTGGTAGATCAAGGTACTACTAATACAAGCTGTTGAGAAAACTGTGCAAGATGTCTGAATGTTTTACCGTGGTAGATCAAGGTACTACTAATACAAGCTGTTGAGAAAACTGTGCAAGATGTCTGAATGTTTTACCGTGGTAGATCAAGGTACTACTAATACAAGCTGTTGAGAAAACTGTGCAAGATGTCTGAATGTTTTACCGTGGTAGATCAAGGTACTACTAATACAAGCTGTTGAGAAAACTGTGCAAGATGTCTGAATGTTTTACCGTGGTAGATCAAGGTACTACTAATACAAGCTCTGAGAAAACTGTGCAAGATGTCTGAATGTTTTACCGTGGTAGATCAAGGTACTACTAATACAAGCTGTTGAGAAAACTGTGCAAGATGTCTGAATGTTTTACCGTGGTAGATCAAGGTACTACTAATACAAGCTCTGAGAAAACTGTGCAAGATGTCTGAATGTTTTACCGTGGTAGATCAAGGTACTACTAATACAAGCTGTTGAGAAAACTGTGCAAGATGTCTGAATGTTTTACCGTGGTAGATCAAGGTACTACTAATACAAGCTGTTGAGAAAACTGTGCAAGATGTCTGAATGTTTTACCGTGGTAGATCAAGGTACTACTAATACAAGCTCTGAGAAAACTGTGCAAGATGTCTGAATGTTTTACCGTGGTAGATCAAGGTACTACTAATACAAGCTGTTGAGAAAACAATAAGTCAAATGAAGTGTTAAATCAAACCTACTATGGAAATACTGTTTATACAAAAATAAAGCAGGCAACGTGTCAAGTTATAATGACAACAAACATGCTCCCAATTACACAAAAATGAAGCAGGCAAAGAGTTAAACCGACATAAAAAAGAGTCATCTCCCATGGCCGCTCTGTGGCGCTTCTGGCGGCGCTGTCGTCTGCAAGCACCTTCCAGTATTTCCAACCGGAACCGGAACTTGCTGTACGTCATCGTATTATTCCCCTTGCTGTTAATGTTCCTGTTGATCCCTGGCGGAGAAATCGCAAACTACAAGTACGTAGGGGACACCGCCAAAGACGTCTTTCTAACCACATTCGGCCATGACGGCGACGGGTCTGATGACGTCATCCGGGGAACTAGGTCAGTGGAGAACAAGGTGGTTTTGCTGTGGACCGGGTTCTTTGAGTCACGTGCGTGGCGCGAGACCAGTGACCCCTTCAAGACATGCCCAGTGTCCAACTGCGAGATCAGCTTGGACAAGCGGAGGGTGGAGGAGGTGGATGCCGTAATGTTCAACGCCCGAGCTCTAGCTCTCAATGACGACACTGAACTTCCTGAACACCCGCCTTGGCAGGTAAGTACAATTATCGAAAGCCCGTGGCTAAACAAACCAACCCGTTCTGGAAAGGCAATCAATTTGCCTTTTCTCTCGTATGCAAAAGTTGCAAAGTTGTGCTTGTCGATTTGAGTTACCCTTTTTTGAGCGGCGGTTGCTTGACCCTTGTAAAATAATCTTGGAGTCTGAAAATTGTGCCAGAAAGCCAAGTTGAGTGCCTTAGATGGCATAGAAAGTTGGAATGAACTGGCACGGGAATGAGTGCTTTGATTTGGTTACCAAAGTTGTCGCAATAATTGTGTTGCACAATTTATATAATACTGATTCATTCCCTGCGCTGGAGAGTATCACAACTGTGTTCAGAGTGCACGAATAATGACACGTGTGAACTCAGAGTGCACGAATAATGACACGTGTGAACTCAGTTCCCAGATCAATAGGAACACATGCGGTACGTTGCCATCGTGTAGATCCATAGAGCGCGCTCCTTATCATCAGGTTCACGTAACATTCTGCTGTGTCATATAATTTGCATCGAGTTAATTCGTTATAATTAAATATTTCTAGTCATTATCACGAGCATCTGCTGTACCCTGTGTTGCTGATGCTGATGTTTGGTTCCTCTCATGATGATGATGAAAATGACAACGAAGAAGAAGACGACGACGACAACGACGATGATGATGATAATGATGATGATGATGATGATGATGATGATGACGACGACGACGACGATGACGATGATGATGATGATGGCGACTACGACGACCATCATAATCCTCGTCATGATTACGACAACAAATACAAAGACGATGCATGATGATGACAACGAAATTGACGAAATTGACGAAATTGACGACGATGAAAACTACAACGACACTTTAACACTACCACTGCCAATAACAGAGCTGAAAACCACAACACACATCTGACAGGTTTGGATACTCCACAACTCAGAACCACCGTACTACATTTTCCTCCACCTGCGTCGGTTCAACAACGTCTTCAACTGGACCTCGTGGTATCGCGCGGACGCCGACATCTTTTCTCCCTACGGCGACTACGTGGAGAAAGGCGGCTACTACGACTACAGCGACAGCGAGGACGGTGAGGGGGCCAGGGTCCCCCTCCCTAACAACGCCAGTGACGATCGCAACGATGTGGTGGACTCCGACTCGGAAGCGGTGCAAAGTGAGGTGAGTTGTTGTTGTTGTTGTTGTTGTGGTGGTGGTGGTGGAGGTGGTGGAGGTGGTGGTGTTGTTATTTTTCATTGGAAGGTACACTTATGCCTGTCTGAAGCCTGACATTAATTGGGCGAAGTGGACTTCTCGAAGTCTGCTCCACGAAGCTCGCTGCACGACGCTTTGGCACTGAATAGGCCCTACTCGATGAAAGGACTTCACGAAGTCTTCTCTGGGACAGCTTTCAGGACAGCTTTCAGGACAGCTTTGGGACAGCTTTCAGGGATACAATTAGCTGGGCTCCGTTTTTGGCAGGAAGTAACGGCGCTGAAGGGACATCAAACACCGATAATAGCAATTCATCACAATGAGAACTTTGTGTGTGTTTGTTATTTTGTCCGTCTCTCCATCTGCCTGTCTGTCTGTTTGACCACCCATCCGTCTGCCCTTAAGGCGATGTGTGGCACTAAAATTAAACTTGGAGAATGCATGGAATAACCTAGTTTTCTCGGTAGTTATTGAAGTGACTTATAACAATGAATGAAAAACTTGTAAATATTAATGGACACAGATCGCCGTTGCTATGGAAACAGCCGCCATACATTGGATTTTTAGGAAACGGTTTTACAGCGACGTCATACATCAGAAATGCATGATATTTGGCAAAAAGATACACATGACTTTCATCTACAATCATATAGAACGAAAGACTACAGTTGAATCTATATTAACCGCATATTCATTAATCCTTATTTCAAAAATTAATATAAATTCAACTGTAGTATTTTCTCATACAATCGTTCTCTATGATTGTAAATAAAAGTCATGAGTATCTTTGTGCCAAATATTAAGGATTTCTGATGTATGATGTTGCTGTAAAACCGTTTCCTAGAAATCCAATATGGCACTGTTTATGTCAGTTTCCATAGCGACGGCAGTCTATGTCCTTTAGTTTTCGTAAATGTTTCATTTCTTGTTATAAGTCACTTCAATAACTACCCAGAAAACTAAGTTATTCCATGTATTTTCCAAGTTTAATTTTTGTCATTTTAGTGCCTCACATCGTCTTAACAAACGCATTGTTACTCGCCTGTCTACGTAGTTCACGTGCATTTATGTCTCCAGACGAACACGACAGGAGAAGTCGACGAAGACGTCTACCGACTTCACGACCGAATCATATTTTTTGCGTCCAGCAATTGTCGTGATCCCGGACGCCGCTACAAAAAGGTGGCGCAGCTTAAACAATACCTGCCCATTGATGAGTTCGGCGACTGTGGGAAGTACCAGTGTCCGAAGGACAATGACCAGTGTGAGCGTACCTTTGCCAGGTGAGGATCAATCATTGCGTGTGGTCAGCTTGGTAATTAGCTGTACTGTGTGTTGGTCGACGGATTTGGGTTCCGTTTGGCTGTTACTGTACGTTGGCGTGTTTGGCGGAGATGTGAAATGGCGGTAGTGATATGATGGCGGTTGTTGTTGTTGTTGTTGTTGTTGTTGTTGTTGGTGGTGGTGGTGGTGGTGGTGGTGGTGGTGGTGGTGGTCTAGGTAGTGGTGGTGGTGAAGGTGTTGTTGTTGTTCTTCTTGTTCTTCTTGTTCTTGTTGTTTGGCGGAGATGTGAAGTAGCGATAGAGATATGATGAAGTTTGTTGTTGTTGATGTTGTGGTTGTTGTTGTTGTTGTTGTTGTTGTTTCCTTTCTGATACACAGGTAATGTTGTGTGTGTAAAAAACCGGTTTTATAATGAAACTAAAACCGTTACGGTGCGAAAGATGCAATATGTAAATTTAGAGTGTAGTCGTTGCACGCGTTTCATGTATAATTTATTTTATATTGTATACTGCAGGTACCAGTTTGTGTTGGCCTTTGAGAACGGGTACTGCCGTGACTACATCACAGAGAAGTTGTGGAACGCCTACCGCAGGCTTCAAATTCCCATCGTCAGTGGAGGGGCCGATTATCAAAAGGTGTGTGTCGGGGATGGGTGGGTACTGTTGTTTGTGCCATATGGGGTGGCGGGGGCGGGGGTGGAGGCAGGGGGTAAGGAAGGAGTGTGAGTAAGTGTGGGTATATGTGTGTGTGTGTGTGTTTGAGTGTATGTGTGTGTGTGTGTTAGTGTGTGTTTGTGCGTGTTTGTGTGTGTGTGTGTGTGTGTGTGTGTGTGTGTGTGTGTGTGTGTATTGTGTTCGTCCGTCTGGGTTTTTTCCGTCCGTTAGTCCGTCTATCTGTGTTCGACTGTCTGTCCGTCCGCCCGGCACGGTCATCTGTCGACCATCAGTTCATCAGTTCTCGTCTGGAATCGGCCAGCTTGTATGTTATCGACTTCTGTCACAATCTTAAACTGTGTGAGACGTTGATTAAAGAAACAAATGTAAACTCGTGCAGCGCTCTGTACATGCAACATTCATCATATCGAAACATTATGTGAATACACGACCCAAGGAGCAAAAGACAAAGCCTTAATACTTCGTAACTTTTAATGACTAAGGAAGTGCGTGGTCGTATAAGAAGCCGAAGTCACTATTTCATCAAAAACGGTCAGGCTATTTTTATTCGGCAAGTTTTTGAATAATTTATGAAAATAGAACCAAACAGCTTACTTCTTACTTACATTTTACTTCTTACTTACTTTTCTTTCTGTAATTTTCTTCTGTATTATTATTTGTTGTTTTCCGAACTTTCAGTTTGCCATACCCGGGTCCTACATAGACTACGATAACTTCAGCAACGTTGAAAATCTCGCCGCACATATACACCGGGTTTCTACAAACCCTGAAATCTACAACTCTTACTTTGCATGGCGGAAGTATTATGACGTCATTCACGCGCCTGTCGCCGACTGGTGTCAGATTTGCGATTCGCTGAATGACAAGGGGAGAAAACCGCAAGTCTACAAAGATCTGGAGGGTTGGGTGGCGCAGGATTCTTGCCCCTTATACACGGTGGGTTGGAATTGAAATCGCCTGATTGTGTGTGTGTGTGTGTGTGTGTGTGTGTGTGTGTGTGTGTGTGTGTGTGTGTGTGTGTGTGTGTGTGCGTGTGTGTGTGTGTGTGCGCCGTCGTTTGTGTGTGTGTGTGTGTGTGTCTGCGTGCAAGCGTGCGTGCGTGCGTGTCTTTGTCTGTCTGTCTGTCTTGCCGAATTCTTTTGTAATAAAGAGTTTCAATCAAGAATGATTTTTTTTCCGATTTTTGTTTCAGCAATATCAAGTTTTCTGGACGCAAGTATATCTTGGTATTTTCAAGATGCTTGGATTTTGAAGAGAACGTCATCAGTACCGAATCACAGCGGCTCGCAAGGATTCCCAATTGCTCCTGTCACATGATGTGGGGACTGTGTGGTCTCGACCAGCCCGAAATGATCTGAGCCAAGCCTGCAATTCTCGCTACCTGTGAGATCTCTGTGACATTCAAACCAACCGGGCACAGTGCAATGAAATCGGCCAGAACAACTGACTTGCAACAGAACTGACTACGAGAATGTGGTATTATGACTGTTTGTGTGTGACAGATTAAATGACACTGACATTATAATTATGTGAGGATCTTTTAGTGAGAACAACGAACTGGTCGCTTGAAGGCAAGTTCAGTCCTGACCGTATTAACGATTCGACTCACAGTCTTAACTCTGGCCCGCTAGGGTTTGATAAGGCCATTCCTCCATTTGCAAACATACCAAAAATCAACGGTCTAAACTGATGCTTCCTGTACAGAGTCTAAATCTTGTTGTGCAGTTATTTCTCAAAAACCACTAGTGTCAATCATCGATATTAATTCATCCACAATGTCTCGCTATGCTCAGGCAGCAGACACGATGTTTGTTTCTTTATGTTTATTTATTGGGTTTTTTTTATTGATTGATTGATTTTTTCCGGAGGGGGGGGGGGGGATGAAAGTGGAGGAATTGACGGTCTTTTCCCGTGCAAAAGCTTTGCTAAATATGAGATGGTGAGCAGAACAGTTTCCACGATAATGACTCGAGTGTGTCTTTAAAATGGTATACTTTCCTTCACGCGTTTACTTTCATGGGAACAACGCACATGTGACTGTGTGCAAAGCTTTATCATGGAATAAGAGCATCTTTCCGCTTGGCATTACACATCCTTCCACATATTAATAAGAAATTAACCATCAGCCTGGCCGCTTCCTGGGCAGTGTGGGGAATGTTTTGGCTGAATTTAGCTCGCAGTTTGACATATATGTGTCTTGAAAAAAGGTGTTTGCAAACTAGAAAAGAAAAAAACACAATGTCGGCTCAGAATCGGGCTGTGGATAATTACGAGTATGTCTAAGTGGAAGGAATCTCTCATACCAGTTAAAAAGCCCAGACGGATCTATAGTAATTTTCACAACACATGGTCTTTAACGTGTGCATGTTTGAATCTGATCAGGATGATGATGATAATAGCATAGCTTCCAGTGAGCTTGTTGCACGCAACACTGTTGTTGCAGCCGACTTATACATAATTATGCATCTTTTTGCCTTTCAGTTGATTTTCTAGTGGGGGAATTTTGTAAAAAAATGAAAGCTAAACACAAAAATACCAACAATTGTTCACTCGTGTGTGTTTGTGTGTTTGTGTTTGTGTGTGTGTGTATGTGTGTGTGTGTGTGTGTGTACGAGTGTGTGTGTGTGTGTGTGTGTGTGTGTGTGTGTGTGTCTTGCTCTTCTATATATTGGCGTGCCATTTCGTTGGTCTCCGTACGGCTAATTTTCTATAAAAAATATACACACACACACACACACACACACACACACACACACACACACACACACACACACACACACACACACACACACACACACACACACAAAATCAGTAGTTTTTTCACACAAAAATTTGTTCATTGTTATTTTAATAAGTAATAACTGCATATCACAATGGGCGTTCACCATATCACAAAGACGTTTTCGAATCACAAAAATGTTTACCAAACCTTAGTCAGATATGCAATCAAGGTGTAGCTAGCAGTTTTTGCCCATAAGTTAAACATATTTACAAAGTTCGTCAGACTCTCTCTCTCACTTTCTTACACACACTCTGCACGTCCAACACGTTTTGTACTTTGAAAGAAGAAAGAAGCAAAAGACAATAAACACGTTCGGAAACACATTAAAGATTTCTGGATGGACATGTTCAGTTGATACAGACGAGACCAATTATCAGAGCGTAGGTCAATACACAACAGAAAACAGAATTGAAAGACAACAGACAAATGGACTTAAAGGGTAGACTAGATCCCCAACTGCTTGTCAAGTCTTACACAGCCGGAAGGAATAGACGAAGAGGAAGAACACAAGCGAGAAACAATTTCCACGAAAACGCATACACCGTGATTTAGGACAGACAGTATCAAATTTCCCTGACATCGTTTGAAGAACACAGACGAAAACAGACTTTCAGACATTATGTACAATGAGAAAATAATATTTCACAGCAACTTTTTTTAAAACAGGAACGTACAAGAATAGATGTCATTTACAGACAGAGAGAAGGTACAGACAAAAGAAGATTTTCACTGCGATAACACACACAGAGAAAGTACAGACGAGAACAGAGTGCCGGCTAGTCATGTTAACCTTTGTTTTGTACTTACTATGATTGCTTACAATAAGCATTTTATCCTACATACGTGAGAGAGACACTCGTGAGATAATAATCGTTCAAATCACACGTGTGTATATCATGTAAATGAGGTCATGTCAAGCAAGTCTGGCAGGGACCTGTTTTTTTTCTCCACTGCTTATGATACCAAAGTCACCGAGACAAACGTCATTATAGAAAAACAAATTGCGCTTGCTAATTACCCTTGATGAATTTATAGAACTAACACGTCACGCCACGCTTTCAGAGTGACGTTTCTTTACTTTGACGTAATAGATTGCACGAGGCTTTAGAAGAGATCGAGGTTCCAAAACAAGCGTCTTCAATTTAGCTGCCTCGACTGCAGGACATTTTCAGTAAAATACACGTAAGTACAGTATGTAGGAAAAACAGAATACTACATAGCTTGCTGTGTCGAACCAGATTTACACTCGTTACTTTTTCAAATAGTGAACAGCTCGCTTTCGCTCGCAGTTCAATATTTAAAAAAACAACTCGTGTAAATCTGGTACGACACAGCAAGCCATGTAGTATTCTCTATATATGCTTGTGTTAGTAATCGTAAAATCCATGCATTGTTTCTTGTCATGATAAAAATTGACTAAAGTTTTGTTTAAACCACTGCCGGCTATA
>NC_090256.1:79773383-79798383 GCF_037325665.1 Littorina saxatilis | reverse complement strand
GTCTGCGTGAGGACAGGCGGCTTGGGAAGTGCTGGGGGTTTAGACTTGATGACAGAGCTTCTTGCCCGTACTGTGAAGATACACATTGTAAAAATAGTTTAGGTACGAGTCAAGAGAGTCACTTTTGGATGGTTTATTGTACGTATGGCCATTGGCCCATATACAAACCAGGGAAGAGGGGATGTGGGTTAGGGGAATTTTTACACATATACACGTCTTACACATTTATCCTCACATGTTATATAATAATCGTTTACAATTACAACGGTACCAACTCTAACATTGCAGTGTTTCAACATGCAGTTGTCGACGTTTTATGGCGTGGAAAATGAACTTAGCAACGAGGCGAGTCAAGAGAGAGAGAGAGAGAGAGAGAGAGAGAGAGAGAGAGAGAGAGAGAGAGAGAGAGAAAGGGAGAAAGGGAGAGAGAGACAAAGAGAGAAGACAGACAGACAGACAGACAGAGAGACAGCGAGAGACAGATACAGAGAGACAGAGAGAGTTGGTACGATAAAAAGAGGACAGTGAAAGAGAGCTGCAGCAATTACATACTAACGACAAATAGAACACACACAGAATAACGTGTCGCTACAGAAGGCATGTACGTGCAACACGTCAATTCTAACAGCAAAAGAAAGCAAATTCGTGTGACATCTTATATCACTTATTAAATATCAGCCACGACGAAACCTCTGGACCTCAACCATGAATTCCAGTGCCATTAACATAACTGACAAGAAACAGAATGAGAACCGCATCGGCTTCAAATAGTCTACATATCTGAATACTGCACAGAAAACGAAAACCGTTACAATAATACATCGAACAGATTTACCCACTAGGTGCCTGTCGTGTAAGCACGCCTTAAACGAAATATCACATCTACATGCCATACACAGGGAGAGGGACAAAAACTACACACAGTTGTAACACATAAGACTGAATTTGACTTACCAAGACTGGGAGCCTGTCGAGTAAACACTCCGGAGTCGTCCGAATCAGAACCCGAATCACTGGACACAGCCACGGCGAGAGAATAGACAGGTTGCAGCTTCCCCGATCCGTCTCGCTCCAGGCTGGAAGATCTTCTCTCCCTCACATCCTCCTCCTCTCCCTGTGAATCCGATGATTTGCGGACAGTCGCAGAAAGCATTGACAGCTTCTTCAGGTCGATGGTGCCAGAAATCAGGCCAGACCGGAGCTGCTGAGTCAGACGTCGGAGAGTGTTGCTGCGAGGCTGAGAAGGTCCGTGCATTTCAGAGACTCGTCTGCAGGCCGGAGGAACGTGGACGCCGAAGTAAATGCTTTGGCGAGCATCGGGTTTTCCCGAAGGTGCGCTGGAAGGTTGCTGAGGTCGAGCGGCCCGCTCTGTGGGACTCTCCGGTAAGGTGGCGGGATCCAAAAAGGCGGTCTGGTTCAGTTTCTCGAAGAGAGACACGCCGACTTGATCGTGGGCCATCCTTATGCTGACAGTTCTATGGCAAGCAGTTAGCAGAAATCCAAGGCCACACAGTTCAGTTACAAAAAAATAAGCGGGCAGTTTTTTCACGAAACACAATCAGCGTATGTTGAAATTCAGAATCCGAATCACAACTTTACACAGAGTCAGAAAATCCAACACTACTCTTTGAATCCAACAGCTGATGTCACCTCACTGCTACAGTCACAGATTGCACCAGAAGATGAAGTGAATGCTAAGTGCACAACGTTGTAGACCACATAGAAAACTTCCAAGATATCCAGCAAGCGAAAACACGTGCAACGACAAAATCCGTGAACTCAAAGGGCAAATAAGGCAACCGTTACTGTGAAGGTTTTCCAAAAGGAATGAAGATATCGAGATCGTCTCTCCCTTTTAAAATGTTCGTAGAGACCTCAGCAAAAAAAACAATTAGTGACCGATGGTTCGAACACAACAATAAGGCGGAGTTAAAGGCCTATCCAAGCCAATGACCACGAGTCTAAGGCATGGTTAGGGCTCTGTAGACACAAAAGAGAACAAGCCGAACCAATCCCCTATCGCTAAGCCTGAACAAACCCCGCCCACTTAACACCCCGTGACGTAGCTGACAGCGATGACGCCTGTCGCGGGCGCATGACGTAACGTCAAAAACAACACTGTGGTGGGAAGACGGTTGTCGGTTCCCGCGCGCTGGGCGTGAGGACAAGCAGAGCGGTGATAAGTGGACAGCGCCAAGGGGTCATCAAGTGGGCAGCTTCACCCGTCGGCTTTGACGCAGCCGACGAGACCCGACTCAAGGCTGGGTACATATAGGGGGTCATAAAGCTCAAGAGGCGGGATGCCTCTGTAGACAGAGGGTGCCATAAAGGCGTTGATGAATAAACCGACACAAAGTCGCAGCCCTGTACATATGTTTTTAACCGGCCAGTATAGGTCCTAGGGAGGACCGGGTTTGCTTTTCGCCAGTTGACTAGCCGCCGAATCCACAAGTACGTAGAGGGTGCCTCAGCTTCTCCATCACTCCTTTGCCATGATCAGTCGGATGCCACTTTTCACAATTTTATTCTAAAGTACCAACAAATCAAATCAATTCCCTTCCGGAATAGCAACGTTCCACGTTTCTTGAATACAAAAGCATTTCTGCCTCGGAATGAAAGAATAAATCTCTACAATCGTGTATCTCCTGCAAGGAATTGATTTTAAATCCTGTTCTTCCAGCATTTCCATTACGGAAAGTAAAAGGGTTTTTTTTTTTTTTTTTTTTTTTTTTTTTTTTTTTGTTGTTGCTCATCTTCACCCAGGCACACATCGTAGAGCTTCGGCTCTGATATCTTTGACCCAAATTGCTCTAAGCAGAGAGGTCGTTAAACTGTATTTTCGTCGTCAAGAGGCGGTCGGCCGTTACGTCGCCACTCGTCTAGTCAGTCACATCAAACAGGGTAGGTTTCTTACTACTGTCTTTGCTCAGCTGGATTTTTCGTCCTTTTTTGTCAAGGACGAACGAACTTCTTGCCGACGGGTCTTTGTAATAACCGCTGCTTTACGGCACGTGGACTCCTAAAGCTCATAAATCGGCAGGCCGTTACGTCGCCACTCGTCTGGTCAGTCACATCAAACACGTATTATATTTGCTCAGCAGGATTTTCTTTCTTTCTTTTTTAATTTAGTCAATTTTACTGTTTTTAGATAGACTGAAAATGGAGACGATCTTTGGGAAACTTTACAAGTGGGTTCTATTAGATTATATTCCCAACGCATTTTTTCATGATTTTGAAAACTTCATATCCGGTTATTCTTAATTGTTGAGGCCGCACTGTGGTGAGCTCATTATTCAAACGAATTAATAAAAATGTGTTCAAGCAATCCTTGACTAGGTCCGAACTATGGAATTGCATTTCAGCTTTGAAGCTAACAAATTAATCATTCAGGTTGGTGTTTTTTAATTAAATTTCTCAAGCTGCTACCTACAATTGAAATGTTAATAACAGATTCCAAACTGATTGCATTGTATGAGTCCAAAGATGTATAAGTATGTCATGGTAGCGCTAAAATTGTGCTCAAAATTTAAAATGACATCGAGTCAAAATCGACGATTGTAAGTGTTAGTGTGTGTATAAAGCAAACCCACGAAAATTACACGACAGATCTTTATGAAACTTTCGATGTGAATTCTTCCAGATGGTATCCCCAGAATGTTTGCCCCGGTACAGTGTACACACCCCCCCCCCCCCCCCCCCATAAGACACCCCCCCCCCCCTCATTTTTCCATCGAATTAATACGAATCTGTCCAAGCAATCCTTGCCTTGAACCGGAGTGTGGAATTGCGTTTCAGCTTGGAAGCTTAAAACTTAATTAATCGTGTTTTGTTTTTAATATACTTTCTCAATGTGCTAATTACAATTGAAATGTCAATAACAGATTCCAAACTGATCGCATTTTAGGAATGTCATGTCCGAGCCTATTAAATAATGTGCTCAAAATTGTTTTAGAAAATCGGTATTTGCAAGTGTGCGTGTGTGTTCATTTCAGACTTCCTCTTTTCTAAGATCATTATATACCCCCCGCGGGTTAGGGGGAAGAATTTACCCGATGCTCCCCAGCATGTCGTAAGAGGCGACTAACGGATTCTGTTTCTCCTTTTACCCTTGTTAAGTGTTTCTTGTATAGAATATAGTCCATTTTTGTAAAGATTTTAGTCAAGCAGTATGTAAGAAATGTTAAGTCCTTTGTACTGGAAACTTGCATTCTCCCAGTAAGGTAATATATTGTACTACGTTGCAAGCCCCTGGAGCAAATTTTTGATTAGTGCTTTTGTGAACAAGAAACAATTGACAAGTGGCTCTATCCATCTCCCCCCTTTCCCCGTCGCGATATAACCTTCGTGGTTGAAAACGACGTTAAACACCAAATAAAGAAAGAAAAGAAAGTTTCATATATAATAATAATAATGCATCTGAGTGATCGACAAGAAGAAGAAGAAGAAGAAGAAGAAGATAATGATAATAGAACATTTATATAGCGCCTTTAAACGGTGAGACTGCACTTTGGGGACTTCATTTTTCATACAAATTATTGAAATTTCGGTCAAGCCATCTTTGACTCCGTCCGAACTATGGAATCTCATTTCAGCATGAAAACATTAAAAATCAAATAATCAGTTAAGTTAATTAATTACCTACTAGTCTAGATGGATGGCGGATCTCGGGTTTTTATATTTAGTCAAGTTTTGACTAAATATTTTAACATCGAGGGGGAATCGAAACGAGGGTCGTGGTGTATGTGCGTGTGTGTGTGTGTGTGTCTGTGTGTCTGTGTGTGTGTGTGTGTGTGTGTGTGTGTACAGCGATTCAGACTAAACTACTGGACCGATCTTTATGAAATTTGACATGAGAGTTCCTGGGTATGAAATCCCCGAACGTTTTTTTCATTTTTTTGATAAATGTCTTTGATGACGTCATATCCGGCTTTTCGTGAAAGTTGAGGCGGCACTGTCACGCCCTCATTTTTCAACCAAATTGGTTGAAATTTTGGTCAAGTAATCTTCGACGAAGCCCGGACTTCGGTATTGCATTTCAGCTTGGTGGCTTAAAAATTAATTAATGACTTTGGTCATTAAAAATCTGAAAATTGTAAAAAAAAATAAAAATTTATAAAACGATCCAAATTTACGTTTATCTTATTCTCCATCATTTGCTGATTCCAAAAACATATAAATATGTTATATTCGGATTAAAAACAAGCTCTGAAAATTAAATATATAAAAATTATTATCCAAATTTTTTTTTCGAAATCAATTTAAAAACACTTTCATCTTATTCCTTGTCGGTTCCTGATTCCAAAAACATATACATATGATATGTTTGGATTAAAAACACGCTCAGAAAGTTAAAACGAAGAGAGGTACAGAAAAGCGTGCTATCCTTCTCAGCGCAAGTACTACCCCGCTCTTCTTGTCATTTTCACTGCCTTTGCCGTGCGCGGTGGACTGACGATGCTACGGTCTTGCTGCGTTGCATTGCGTTCAGTTTCATTCTGTGAGTTCGACAGCTACTTGACTAAATATTGTATTTTCGCCTTACGCGACTTGTTAGTGTTGACTTTTATTTAGTTTGAAGCCGACAGATTGACTTTATGTTTTTATATATCGCTTCAGGCAACATTCTATTTATTCAAGGACGAATGAACTTCTTGCAATAACTCTGTAATAACCGCTCCTCACCGGCATGTGGAGTCATAACACTCAAGAGTCGACAGAGTTAACTGATCGCTTCGGCTGATATTATATCAACAGTGACACTGACAGCAATAGATGTAGCAAAGCCTTCTCTCTCTCTCTCTCTCTCTCTGTCTCTGTCTCTCTGTCTCTGTCTCTCTCTCTCTCTCTCTCTCTCTCTCTCTCTCTCTCTCTCTCTCTCTCTCTTTATTTGTATAAAATATTATGAAATATTTTGAAAGAAAAGGGTTGAAGTTATCACTTGTTCGCCATGTCTTGTTATCAGAATGTGTATTGATTATCAGTTTTAGAACGTGTCCATAAGCAGTCTGCTTGTTAACGTTCTTAATGTTGTTACTGTATATAACATGTATACAAGAAATTAATAAAAACACCCTAAAACCAAGAGTCGACAGGCCGTTACGTCGCCGCTCGTCTAGTCAGTCACATCAAACCGACAAACAGGCCGTATCTTTGCTCAGCTGGCTTTTTTGATTTTATCTTATCTAATTTTTACATGTAGTCAAGATTTGATTTCATTTTTTTTCATTTGCATTTTGAGGTTGTTTCGGAATAACAAAAAATATGCGTTTACTTTGTATGTGTTACATCTGTGTTACGTCTTCGTTCTGTTTTAGATCTGTACGCTTTCATGTGAGTTCTGTTTTATTGTCAGACTTTTTATGTGTAACTATGTGTCTATTACTTATCTTACGTGTTTTTTTCATCACCGCTTGAGAACATCCTAGGTGCTCTACGTAAAGAGCGAGCAATTTTTAAAGAATTAATTTTGCGGATTGTCTCAGTAGACAATCGGACCGTGGTGCGTTTTGGCGCTGGACCTAACTTTTAAAATCTAAATGATAAATTGACAGCTTGTTACACAAACATTCTTTAATCATAAAAGAATTCTTTTTTCATCAAGACAAGATCAGTACAATTCGAAGTTGTGAAAGTTTGAAAAAAGAAAAGCCCGGAAGCAGGGTCACGCAAGGGTCGTAGCAGACGACGGTTTATGCATATCGCCGTTCCTCTCAACAGTCAAAAGCCATCGCTAGAGTTCTTGTGAACCACAGCCGTTTGTTTCGTGCATAGTCAGAGGTACATAATAACGTGCTATTGCAGATAAGCTCACATCGAGTCGCATTCAAATTACTAACTGACGACTACATTGTGAAAAAGGGAAACTGGATCACACGGGTTCACGATGGCTCAGGGGTTGATGATAATTAGTTTTAACGTCCTCTTAGAACCAATTGGCCTATCTTGGGACAGGTAGAGTTGATATGCTTTATGGGGGACAGACATGCAAACAGAGAACACCTATGATCGTGTTATAGATCTGGAAGTCTGTTGTTGCGATATTTCAAACTGGGGATGGAAGTAAAGATTTTGTTGGGGTTGTTGCCATAGTGTACGCGAAATATAGTTGGAGTGGAGCGGTTTTGTAGGCTTATTTGCTTTTTATTTATGTAAAATATTTTTCAGACTTTTGGATAATGCCAAAATAATGTAATAAATAAGTGGCTGAATAAGTAAATAAATACGTAACTAGAAACATAATGAAAAAAAATTAAAAAAAATAAAATAAAAAAATAAAAATAAAATGATTAGCCAAATAAGAAATATTAAATATAACTTGCTAAAATGATATATCAGAATGGGGAACTTAAGTTCAGGTAGGAGGAGGGCGGTGTATGTGATTTAACCTTGTTTGAATAGAGCTATATGATAGGTGTTGTAGGCGCTTTGGTTGTTGGGCGAGGGGGGGGGGGGGGGGGGGGTCGGTGGGAGAGAGGGTCGAGGGGGGGGAAGGGGGAGAGGGGATGAAGTTTTCAAAACAGATGTCCTATTTCAGCCTTATGTATTGAGAGACACAGGGTGTATGCTGGCTTCCATTGAAGCGTGCAATGTTTATCTAAAAACTCATGGGGTTTCAGTTTGTGTTCGTTGACAAGGGTGTGTAGGTTGCGGAACTCTTGTTGGAGTAATTGGCAGCGGTCAAAGAGGTGTAAAAAAGATATTAGCTTTCCACATTCACAGAGACGGGGAAAGAACTTGTGAGCGCATCCACCCGTGCGAATTCTGCGAAGTATTTTAAGGAGGGGGGTGGGGAGTGTAGGCCTGTTTTGTTTTGTTTGTCGGGGCAGAATAAGCCAACCATGGGCATCGCCTTCTGTTTTTAATTCTGTTTCCCAGTGACGCCAGGCAACTTTGGCCATTTTGTGTTTTGCTTCCGTCTTTGTTAATTTGAGGTCATGAAATTCTGTTTGGTCTGTGACAGACTCTTTTGCTGCTCTGTCAGCCATATCATTGCCTCTGATCCCTGTGTGTGAGGGGATGTACATAAGGGTCAGTTCTGTTCCAGAGGCAATGATCTGGTGACAAAGGAACAATATTTCCGTCTGAAGCTCTTCCCGGTTTCTGGAACCATTTTGGAGAGCAGTCAGAGCTGATTTTGAGTCGGAGAGAATCACGACTCTTGTTGGGGGTTGAGGGAGGTCATTGATATAGTGGCATGCTCTTAAGATGGCGTACATTTCTGCAGTGAAAATGGACACATCCTGGTTGAGTTTGAATTTTTTAGTTATTTTGAGGTCAGGGATGACAAAAGCACAGCCGGCTTGGCCATCATTTTGTTTTGAGCCGTCAGTAAATATCTGTAGGTGATCTTTGTAACTGTTTGAGATTATTTCTCTTTCTATTGATGAGACAAGCACAGGGTTATCTTTCTTTGTTATACCCAGATCATGATCAGGGATGATAATGGGGGACTCCATGAACCAAAAGGGGAAGGGGTTAATGGAAATTTGGGCCATCCTACCTGGGTTCACCCCGCTTTCTTGAAATATCGGTTGAACATAGTCTGCTAGTGGGATTGTTGCTTCGTATATTGTGGGTGTTTTTCTTTTTAGGTTTTGGTAAGGGGCCGAGGTTATCGTGTCGAACTCAGCAGTGAGCTCTTCGTTCACAGCATTATCAACTGTAATAGGCCGTGAAAAGTAGGATATGCGCCGAAATGGCTGCGATCTGCTGGCCGATGTGAATGCGTGATGTATTGTGTAAAAAAAATCCATCTCACACGGCATAAATAAATCCCTGCGCCTTGAATATGTGCGCGATATAAATTGCATAAAAAAAATTAAATTTAAAAAAAAAATCCCTGCGCTTAGAACTGTACCCACGGAATACGCGCGATATAAGCCTCATATTGATTGATTGATTGATTGAGGGGTAAGATAAACCTCGCAAAAATAAATTCTTTAAAAATTGCTCGCTCTTTACGGAGGGCACCTGGATGTTCTCAAGCGGTGAGTGTTTAAATGAAAGGGTGTTTGTACTGTGTATAAAAGCCTGACAGTATCTGTGATGGTTTACGGGAGGCTTACTGTGCCTTTAAGAATAAAAACATCGGCGCGGTCTTACTGAGTTCTAAATTGTCAAATAAATTAAACCGACATTGGCCGCCGAAAGCATACTTTTTCTTCGGCCAACGACACAAATGACCAATTTATTCACACTTTTTAATTCCATTAATTCGTAAATTAACTCGATTAATCCGTTGCAACGGTAACAGTGACGTTCATCAGATACAATCAATGCACTAATTGGCATTGGATAATGAGCTATGGATTTACAACCTAAAAGTTGAAGATTACCCATGGACGAATGACCGTCTTGCCGATGGGTCTTTGTAATAACCGCAGCTTTAGTGGCACGTGGAGTCATAAAGCTTACTAAGAGCCTGCCGTTACGCCGCAAATCCTCCAGCTATAGTCACAGTTCACTGGCTTTCTTCAGTGTTTTTTTTTTTTTTAAGGCGGGGGTCGGGGGGGGGGGGGTCAGGGATGACTTACTCTCCTTGTCAATGGCTTTTTTGGGTGACCGATCGTATTGGGGTAGTGATATGCTGAAGAATGTTGAGAATGTTGGGTAAATGTAGGTTGATTTTGATGTATTTTTACAGTTGTCAGTTTGGGTTACCCGCCAACTACCCATATGAGAGCTTTTTGAGAGGGGAAGAGAGCGAGAGAGGGGGAGAGCGAGGGAGGGAGAGAGAGAGAGAGGGAGAGAGGGATGGTGCGAGTGAGAGAGAGGGAGAGAAAGAGCGGAGGGAGGGGTGGGGGCGAGAGAGCAAGAGAGGGAGATTTTCGAAGATTGTCCATGTTAAACGAAAGAATGATATTATTGCTATCTATAACCCAATCTGTTTATGTTTAAACTGTTCAGCATCGCTCACAGTATCAGAGAGAGAGGGAGAGAGTGGCAGGGAGGGTGAGAGAGAGAGAGGGGGGGAGGGGGGGAGAGAGGGAGGGGACGATTAGAGATGGAGAGAGAGGGAGGGGGAGAGGGGAGAGAGAGAGGATGGGGAGAGGGAGGATAGAGAGAGAGAGAAAGTGTGCAAATGCCTATTCACGGAGAGAATTATAGCTAAATTATAATTGATTGAAAATATTGTACATTTTCGAAGATTGTCCATGTTAAACGAAAGAATGATATTATTGCTATTTATAACCCAATCTGTTTGTGTTTAAACTGTTCAGCATCGCTCACAGTATCATACTCATAGCGAGTCATATTGTAACTGAGGTTCCAAAAAAAACAGAAAAAAAAAAAGAGAGCTTTTTTTTTAGGAGAGAATTGGTGTCCTACAGGCATGGTGTGTCAGCCTCTTAAGGACAGGACCGGGTTAATATGATATTTGAAAAAAAAAAAAAAAAGGAGGAAAGGAAAAGGGAAAGGCCGAGCAAGCCAGCCCCCGACGACTGGGACCCGGGACCCACTCTCCATAAGGATGGGGGTGGGGGTATAATAAGACGTATATTATGTTAAAATCCTTGTAAAAGGAGTTGTTGAGTAGTATGAGAGCATGTAATGACGCATAAGAAACATTGATGGACTGGTCCACTACCGCTGTAACGCGTTCAGCTTTCCCCCGGCATTCTGCTTTCAGATTCGGACTCGTTGATCTTGTATAAACTGCACACTGAAACGCCACCCTCCCTTCCATAGTACTGATAATCGAGCTTAGGTATTTTACATGCATGTGGTCAAATTCATTAACTCAAAAACTGTTGTAATTAAAATTTAAAAAACATTTCCGATCTTTAAATTCCTTGCCTTCTCATTTAAGGGACGTAGCCACTCGGTGTCCGATTTAGAAGAAATCGAATTTTGGGGTGATATTTATTAAATGTCACCACCAATGCTACAATAACATTTTTAAAAAGCAGTACAGCTTTGGAGATCTGCTGTCTTCTCTAAAAAAAATCAGTTCTGGTTCTACAAAGCTTCTGAGCTGAGAATTGTACCGCGTTACGTCGCCGCTCGTCTAGTGAGTCACATCAAACCGGGTACTCTCTTTGTTCAGCTGTATTTTTACACCCCCGGTATAGGGGTGTGTATAGGTTTCGGTCGATGTGTTTGTTTGTTTGTTTGTTTGTTTGTTTGTTTGTGTGTTTGTGTTCGCATATAGATCTCAAGAATGAACGGACCGATCGTCACCAAACTTGGTGAACAGGTTCTATACATTCCTGAGACGGTCCTTACAAAAATTGGGACCAGTCAAACACACGGTTAGGGAGTTATTGGTGGATTAAAATTATACAAAGACTTATAGAGGGACATCTTAATGGTCAAAGGGAAATAACCATTCTCACTCAGTCACTGCCACCAACTGAGAAGGTTATTTCCCTTTGACGGGGGTGTTTTTCCTACCTCGGAGGAATTTCTTGTTTTTCTTTATTTTTGTCAAGGACGAATGACCGTCTTGCCGACGGGTCCTTGTACAGCCCGCTGCTTACCGGCACGTGGGGTCATAAAGGTCAAGAGTCGGCAGGCCGTTACGTCGCCGCTCGTCTAGTCACAGTCACAATATACAAGTTGCGTCTTTGCTCAGCTGGCGATTTGTTTTTACACCCCCGGTATAGGGGTGTGTATAGGTTTCGGTCGATGTGTTTGTTTGTTTGTTTGTTTGTGTGTTTGTGTGTTTGTGTGTTTGTGTTCGCATATAGATCTCAAGAATGAACGGACCGATCGTCACCAAACTTGGTGAACAGGTTCTATACATTCCTGAGACGGTCCTTACAAAAATTGGGACCAGTCAAACACACGGTTAGGGAGTTATTGGTGGATTAAAATTATACAAGGACTTATAGAGGGACATCTTAATGGTCAAAGGGAAATAACCATTCTCACTCAGTCACTGCCACCAACTGAGAAGGTTATTTCCCTTTGACGGGGGTGTTTTTCCTACCTCGGAGGAATTTCTTGTTTTATGGGGTTTTTCAAGGCGGTTAGGGAATCAACTCAAAAGATATCTTTTATTTGCATCTTGTTTAGAAGGGGAAAAACCGGAGCGGTCTTACTGGGTACAAAAATAAAAAATAAAATTAAACGACATTGGTCGCCGAAAGCATACGTTATCTTCGACAAGCCAAATAACCGTCTTACTATGGGGGTCCTTTACGTCCTCACAGATACTAGTATCTATTAGGGACATAAATATAGGTAATTTGTTAGGGGGAGGAGGGAGGGAAGGAGGGAGGGAGGATGTCGGAGCGGCTAAGAGTGGTGATAAAAGTGTATTAAAAGATTTCGGTTCGTTTCTTCGTTTCTGTACATATTGTCTTCAAAAGCGTTTTTGGGGTAGGGTTTGTTTTTTGTTTAAAAGAAAACGTTTATTTCGAAAAAGAATGCTTTTTAAAGAGATAAAAATTTCAGATCCACTTTATAAAACCGAAGGTAAAAAAAGTTGATCCAGCTTTATACAGAGAGAAAATAAGAACCAGTATATACAGTACGCACGTCTTGTTATATTTACATTTTAAAAGGCTATGCCACAGTGACACAACGAACATCCATACACACACATATGTATATCTACATTTACTGGCAAGCCAGGCACTCCGCCTACGCCCCGGCCGTCAGCCAATGGCGCAGCTGGCATGGGTGCCTGTGCCAGGAATAACTTAAAAGCTCGGCGAGGCACCGAGTACATATATCAGAACATCTAAAAGTACTTTTAGGGTAAAAGGGTTAGTTTTTGAAAGGTGTATTTATTAGGTAAGAAGGTTTGTTTTATTTAAAAGTGGTGGCCTGCCATTTTATAGCCCTTGGCTGGGTATGGATGGGGGGGTAAGGCCTCATCGGTGGTGTCGTGGTAGTACCTGGTTTGTCAGTTTTTAGCCATAACAAGGGCCTATAACCGTCTTGCCGACGGGTCTTTGTGTTAAACCGTTGATTACCGGCGCGTGGAGTCAATAAAGCTCAATTTGAAGCCCATCGTTATGACGAAGGTCCTCCGGTCGGTCACAGTTCGCGGCCTTCCTTCAGTGTGTGGATGTGAGGAGGAGGGGGGGGGGGGGGTGGAAGGGTGACTGATCGTTGTATCGACGGGTCTTTTTTTGGTGACCGATCGTAGTGTGGTTATGATGTGCTGAAGAATATTATAAATGTTGGTCGCCTTTGATGTCTTGCAAAAGCAGGGTCCATAGTCGGTTTGGGTTATGCCAGAACAACCAGTATTAGAGCATGACATGATGCATTGGGGACATTGTTGGATTGGTCAATGGCCGAAGCACGAGTCGTAAAATGTCTTTTCACAACGAGGTTTACAACCACCAAGCAATAAAGTTTCGGAGCGGTGCTGCATGTCTTTTCTTAAATGATCTCTTCTTCAACGAAGCATCCGAGTCGAGAAAATGTACCGCGGGAAAGGACACACTTCTGAAGTGATTTCATGGGCCGGTGACGCAATTAAGTCGTAAAATGCCTTACCACACACACCTGGGTCTATAACCCCGAACAGTCAAGCTGGCTGTAATCAGTTCTGGTCACAAGGCTTCATGGCCGAGAAGACGTACCGCGGGAAAGGACGGTCTTTTGATGTTATTGGTTAGGCCGGATGCAGTCACACGAGTCGTAAAACGACGAGTAGGGGGGTGCGGGTGGGTGGGGGGAGGGGGGGAGAGGATCAGAGCTAAGGGGTGGAGTGAATGGGGTTTTATGGCGAGTTCTGGTCCACTCAAAAATTCCAGCTGAGCTTTTAAAGGTCCTCTTTTGAAGTTTCTTGCTTCTGCTGTGGTCCCGATGACTTGAATATCCTGTTACAGCGGGGTCTTCGAGTGGGACTCATCCTGTGTAGAACGGAGAGGACATATTGCACAACTGGACAGTCTTTGAAGCTATTATAGGTGCCGACCATTGTTCCATCTGGGACAAGACCATAGATGTCGGCTTTTCTGAACAGGAAATGAATCGGGGCTCCTTTTCTCTCATTTCATAGGATAACGATCGAAGTTTAAACGACCTCCCGTCCTCTCTCGGTTATATGTCTGTTTGTCTGTCTCTCTGTCTTTCTATCGTATAAAATTTCATGTCCAATATAGGCATTTCAAGCCCTGACGGACAATAAGCCCCTTAATTTTCGTTCTTCTGTCTCAGTGCCCCACCTAGTGATCGAGTGCCGCAGCCCAGACTGCCTCGATAACCCAAACAGAGCTCAACTCCTGCTTCCAGACTTTAAAATAAACATAACATCGTAATATTATAACGAGAGTTTTTTTTTAATCTTTTGTTTAAAAATTATACTTCCTTTTTAGTGAACACTGTTATTGTACTGCCGCCTCACCTGCGACTATTGCAGTGGCGGGGGGAGGTCGACGGACAATGCAGATAAACCTTTTAACCATACCATTTTATCATATTTAATACGGACAGATGCGGCGGGGATGTAGCTCAGTCGGTAGCGCGCTGGATTTGTATCCAGTTGGCCGCTGTCAGCGTGAGTTCGTCCCCACGTTCGGCGAGAGATTTATTTCTCAGAGTCAACTTTGTGTACAGACTCTCCTCGGTGTCCGAACACCCCCGTGTGTACACGCCAGCACAAGACCAAGTGCGCACGAAAAAGATCCTGTAATCCATGTCAGAGTTCGGTGGGTTATAGAAACACGAAAATACCCAGCATGCTTCCTCCGAAAACGGCGTATGGCTGCCTAAATGGCGGGGTAAAAAACGGTCATACACGTAAAATTCCACTCGTGCAAAAAACACGAGTGTACGTGGGAGTTTCAGCCCACGAACGCAGAAGAAGAAAAAATACGGACAGATGCCACATGGCACAGGATACATGCGTGCGAGTATGAACGTGTGTGTTTGACTTTTATATCCCTATCAGATAGTTGTGTGTCACAAGACTATTATTACGTGTTTGCACACTTTCTCAATTTTTTCCACAATGTTTCACTTTTAAACTTTTTAAACTTTTAAACTTTTTAACAGAAGGTGGTCCTGAATTTTATCATCTTTCATGAAACTATATATATGAATTAAAGATTATGATTTTAATGGTCCTTCCCAAAGGAAGACGAAGAGATTATTACAAACACTTCTATACAAGGATTTTAACGCATACCCTTCATTGTACCCCCCCCCCCCCCCCCCCATACTTATGGAGAGTGGGTCCCGAGTCCCAGTCATCAGGGTCTGGCTTGCTCGGTCTTGCCATTTTCTTTTCCTCCTTCGCCTCCCTTTTTTTCCCTCTTTTTGGCTCGCGTAAGTGTAGCCTATGCGATCGTAACTTTGTCTGTCTGTGCGTGTGTGCGTGTGTGCGTGTGTATGTCTGTGGTAGAAACTTTAACATTTGAAGACGTCACATTATGGCGTAAGAGGGTTAGACGTCATGCGAAGGAATTACTGAAAGTCTCGGTCAATGTTATTTTGAGCGGGCCGAGACTAGTTGGCAGTCGTGTCCCCTACATGCAGACAGACAGATCTAGATCTAGTGTCTCGCTTTCTTGCACAGTGTCACCTATGCTTACTGTGTGTGTGTGTATGTGTGTGTGTGTGTGTGTGTGTGTGTGTGTGTGTGTGTGTGTGTGTGTGTGTGTGTGTGTGTGTGTGTGTGTGTATGTGTGACGGAGTGATTGAGTTTGTGTTACTGTTTGTCGATTTCTTACGTGAGCCTTGAAGGCTTCGCCTCTTGTTTTTCTTGGATATCATATAACTCCAGTCATGTCCTTCAGAGGCCAAAAACATATGCCTGTGGGACATAAATACATTTTGTCTGTCTGTCTGTGTGTCTGTCTGTCTGTCTGTCTGTCCGTCCGTCTGTCTATCTCTGTCTCTTTCCATCCTTTTCCCGCTCTTTCCTCTCTCTCTCTCTCTCTCTCTCTCTCTCTCTCTCTCTCTCTCTCTCTCTCTCTCTCTCTCTCTCTCTCTCTCTTTCTCTCTTCAATTATCAGAATTATATTAGAGAAAATGTGTTTCTCTCTTAAATAAATCGTATAAAAAAAGGAATAACAAGTTAGGCTAGGCGGTAGCATAGATTCATAATTATATATCCACAGCTACAAGAAGTAAGGGAAAAATAAATGGGATCGGGACAGGAGGGGGCTGCGAAAAAAACTAGAAAAAAGAAGAAAGAAGAAAAACAAGTAACGAAAGAGAAGAGAGGAAAAGCCAGGAAGAAAACAAAAGAAAACGTAAGGCCCTACATTCTTAATTGATTCAGTAGTTCGCCCCTGTCAGTCCTGAGCATCCCCTTCACTTCAATTTTGTTAAAGAAAATAAAAAAGACTGAAATCAAAAGAAAGAAAAAAAGAGAAAAGGTACAGCTTTCAAGTTGGTTCTTTTGAGATTTCTTTCCTCCTTCAAAAGAGGTTAATCTATGTGTATAATTCAAAGTTTGGTGTTTTAAATATTTGAAGCCTGGGAATCAAAATGAACTAGGGCTTCCGCATTGAGGACGTTAATCTGAATCATTCTATATTTTGGGCCCTGCATCCGCAAAGATGACGCAGCCCGTCGGTCAAGCGTGCCTTCATTTCACGGATGAACCATCGTCTCAAATCAATAAACGGTGCTTCATGTCCCACAGGTACTTTGCCAATTAGGGACTAGACCATCGTCTCTCCTATTTTTTAATTTTTTTTAATTATTATTTTTTTTTTTATATGGGAGATTTATATAGCGCTTGACGTTCTCTAAGCGCTTTACATATTAATTTCTGCCGTGTGAGATGGCATTTTTTACACAATATATCACGCATTCACATCGGCCAGTAAATCTCAAGCCATTACGGCGAATATTTACTTTTCACGGCCTATTATTCCAAGTCACACGGGTATTTGGTTGACATTTTTTGTTTATCTATGCCTATACAATTTTGCCATGAATGACCCTTTTGTCAATCGTGGGATCTTTAACGTGCACACTCTTCCTCAGGTGGGGTACGCCTGCCGGTCTTGCTTGGTTTCTGGCCATTTTTGAACTTGTGTCGATCTTTTTCTCTTTGTTTTTCTTTTTCTCAAAGGTTATCAAATCTTCTCCTATCTAGTCCTTAATATGCAAAACAACAAAGGCCTGTAGGACAGTAAACCTCATAATCATCATCACCATCGTATCGGTGTCGTCTCAAGCCTGTAACACTGCGTAAAGCCGGCTCTCCCATACTGTTTTGAGCCTGCAGTGTTAGTCGCACAAACCCCGAGTGTTTTCTTTAAAGGGAGCTAATCCTCCAGGGTTTAATCTCACAGTTTTGTCAGAGCGAACGAAGCCAATCACAGGTTATCCCTACTTGACCATTGTAATTGGTGTGTGTAGTTCCCTCGGCGTATGTAAAGTCAGGTGTTAAATGCAACTGACCAGCGCCGACGACGATGTTTTTAAATCCCTCGGCGTCTTCCCACGTCTGACATCTAACGACATGCCGCACTGCGATAATGTTTGCAGTTCTCTCGGTAACTGTCGTCGTGTAAGATCAAGTTTGATAATGTTTGCAGTTCTCTCGGTAACTGTCGTCGTGTAAGATCAAGTTTGCTAATGTTTACAGTCCCCTCGGCGTTTTTTCCACCCATGCATAACCTACCAACCCGCGAATACGACAGTATTTTCATTTTCTTGGCGCCTTGACTCCTGTAGGATCAAACCACTTGTGACTACAGTACTCCATACGATGATAATTTGATGTTGCCTCGGCGTGTCTTTTGGCTTGTAAAATCTGGCGACTTGCGATTTCAAACATGTTTTGCAGTTGATTCGGCGTGTTTCGTAATATTAAACAAAATGAAACATTCAAATAATTCAAATACAAATGCATATGAGATAAATAAAATTAGATAAAAACTTGTCATTCAACCTGGCAAAAGGAATGGGATAAAAGCGTACAAATTAAAAAAAATTTAATCAAGTTACAACCCGCTTATTATACACTGAATACAAAGCCTGGTTGCTTTGATGTCTTCAAAAAAAGGTGTGACCAGAGTTGTTCGGTACCTGTACAAGGATGCGTCTAGAAGAGTGACAGTGCCTTAAATTCAGTACTTGGCAAATACAGTATATATCCACAACTTGCATTATCGTTGCACAAAGTAACATTTTTAGTTTTTGTTTGCAAAAAAAAAGGAAGGAAGTATGTTGTTAAGTATTTACGCAAAGCTTCTTTTTATATTTAGTCAAGTTTTGACTAAATATTTTAACATCGAGGGGGAATCGAAACGAGGGTCGTGGTGTATGTGCGTGTGTGTGTGTGTGTGTGTGTGTCTGTGTGTGTGTGTGTGTGTGTGTGTGTAGAGCGATTCAGACCAAACTACTGGACCGATCGTTATGAAATTTGACATGAGAGTTCCTGGGTATGAAATCCCCGAACGTTTTTTTCATTTTTTTGATAAATGTCTTTGATGACGTCATATCCGGCTTTTCGTGAAAGTTGAGGCGGCACTGTCACGCCCTCATTTTTCAACCAAATTGGTTGAAATTTTGGTCAAGTAATCTTCGACGAAGCCCGGACTTCGGTATTGCATTTCAGCTTGGTGGCTTAAAAATTAATTAATGACTTTGGTCATTAAAAATCTGAAAATTGTAAAAAAAAATAAAAATTTATAAAACGATCCACATTTACGTTTATCTTATTCTCCATCATTTTCTGATTCCAAAAACATATAAATATGTTATATTCGGATTAAAAACAAGCTCTGAAAATTAAATATATAAATATTATTATCAAAATTAAATTGTCGAAATCAATTTAAAAACACTTTCATCTTATTCCTTGTCGGTTCCTGATTCCAAAAACATATAGATATGATATGTTTGGATTACAAACACGCTCAGAAAGTTAAAACAAAGAGAGGTACAGAAAAGCGTGCTATCCTTCTTAGCGCAACTACTACCCCGCTCTTCTTGTCAATTTCACTGCCTTTGCCATGAGCGGTGGACTGACGATACGGTCTTGCTGAAAAATGGCATTGCGTTCAGTTTCATTCTGTGAGTTCGACAGCTACTTGACTAAATATTGTATTTTCGCCTTACGCGACTTGTTTAAGACTAATCTACATTGAGGAGTAAAACGTGACGTTGTTGGAGGATGATTGTTGCGCCTGCGGAGAGAAACAAATTCTCATTAGCTGTACATTAGAGACCTTAGTTTGGCGCAACGGTTATCTATATATATATATACGACTTGTGTGTGTGTGTGTGTGTGTGTGTGTGTGTGTGTGTGTGTGTGTGTGTGTGTGTGTGTGTGTGTGTGTGTGTGTGTGTGTGTGCGTGTGTGTGTGTAGAGCGATTCAGACTAAACTACTGGACCGATCTTTATGAAATTTGACATGCCAGTTCCTGGGAATGATATCCCCGGACGTTTTTGTCTTTTTTTCGATAAATACCTTTGATGACGTCATATCCGGCTTTTTGTAAAAGTTGAGGCGGCACTGTCACACCCTCATTTTTCAATCAAATTGATTGAAATTTTGGCAAAGCAATCTTGGACAAAGGCCGGACTTTGGTATTGCATTTCAGCTTGGTGGCTTAAAAACTAATGAATAAGTTTGGTCATTAAAAATCGGAAACTTGTAATTAAAATTATTTTTTATTAAACGATCCAAACATAATATTATCTTATTCTTCGTCATTTTCTGATTCCAAAAACATATACATATGTTATATTTGGATTACAAACAAGCTCTGAAAAATTAAAAATATGAAAATTATTATTAAAATTAATTTTCCGAAATCGATTTAAAAACAATTTCATCTTATTCCTTGTCGGTTCCTGATTCCAAAAACATATAGATATGATATGTTTGGATTAAAAACAAACTCAGTAAGCTAAAAAAAAAAAATAGACATACAAAAAAGCGTGTTATCCTGCTCAGCGCGACCACTACCGCACTATTCTGCATGGCTTGTCGATTTCACTGCCTTTGCCACGAGCGGTGGACTGACAAAACGACGAGTATGTGGTCTTGGCGAAAAAAGCAGTGTGTTCAGTTTCATTCTGTGAGTTCGACAGCTTGACTAAATGTTGTTATTTCGCCTTACGCGACTTGTTTAACCTTTGGTTTTAAAAAGTGGCTCCAAAATTGTATCCCTTTTTATAAAGAATGTTTTTCGAAAATAAACGTTTTCTTTTAAAATCCCATACACCTAACGCTTTTGGATCGAGACACTGGGTCCTAACCCAAACCAACTAAAATTATATTGCGTTGAAAAGAACTGACACTTTTTAACAAACTTGTATCATAATCACTCTTACCCACCCCGTCATCCTCCCCTCGTCCTCACTTTTACCAGCCTTTTAGCGTATCATCAACTCATGTCCCTAAAAGGAACATTTTCAGTGAGGACGTTAGGGACCCCTAGCTAGTTTGGCGACGCCGATAGCGCCACAAAAGAGGTCTGTCTTGCTTCTCTGACCAGCCGCGGGCAATAAACCTGCAGTGAATGCTCCTTTCTACAAGCACACACAAACAAACACACACACACACACACACACGTCTCTCTCTCTTTCTCTCTCTGCTCTCACGCTGGAACAAAATAGATAAAACACTGTATCTATGACTGACGTAGGAATGCTTCCAGCTTTAAGACAACCCCTTTAGCAACAATTGTTCGATGCGGGAAAACCCCGACACAGTCCAACCTGGATGAGACAGACGTTTCGCCATGAAATGCACGAGTTTGACCTCGATTTGGCAAAACTGGTCCAGGGGCCCGGACAAGGGCTTACCTTTTATTATCTGGTAGAGGAAATTATGAAGACCTAATTAATACCAATCTGCCTACACTCTATTAGGTATACTTCAAGGGAACATATTTTCTTCTTCTAATATAAAAATGTGTGTAGCTTGCAAGATAAAACCGAAAAACCGGGTCTCAGACCAGTGTGTGACTTTGTTCTTTGTCATTTTTCTGAGGATCAAGTCGTCTGACTCACAAACCAATACTTGCTTTTGAGACATAGACAATATACTAATAACCAATCTGATTCTACAATAGCCCCCTTACTCCTCTGTCCGCTTGTTTTGGTTCGTCAATCATCAAATCTGAAGTTCTTCTTTCTGTTCTTTCGTATGTCTTCTTCTTTTATCTGCTTTATTCGTATTCTGTGTCCCCGAGGAAGACCCAAAGGGTAAACCGAGAGAGATCGAGAGATACAGATACAAAGAGGCATGCAAATATACTGCATAATTTTCATGTAGATTTGGACATCACGAGACAATGGGGTGAGGGGTTGATGAGAGATACGAAAACAAATCAGACATAATAATTAAGATATGATCTGTTTTATTTTCCATTATAATGGAGTAAACATACTAAAGTATTGTCTTCATCCAGCCTGCATCCGAGGTGAGAGAGAGAGAGAGAGAGAGAGAGAGAGAGAGAGAGAGAGAGAGAGAGAGAGAGAGAGAGAGAGAGAGAGAGAGAGAGAGAGAGAGAAAGAGAGAGAGAGAGAGAGACAGACAGACAGACAGACAGACAGAGAGAGAGAGAGAGAGAGAGAGAGAGAGTGTGTGTGTATATGTGTGTGTGTGCGTGTGTGCGTGTGTGTGTGTGTGTGTGTGTGTGTGTGTGTGTGTGTGTGTGTGTGTGTGTGTGTGTGTGTGTGTGTGTGCGTGAGAGATAGACAGACAGACAGACAGCCAGGGAGTTTTGTTTGAGCATTTGCAAAAGAGTTTGGGAAGCACAAAAGCAGATCTACGCTGACACATTGAAAGGAATTTTGAGCGACACAAGGCTCGCAGACCACATTGAAGTGTCTTTGCCGAAGCCTCGTAAAAAGAAAAGTTTGTATTTATTACATACACGACAATGAAAATCAAACATTAGGAGGTTTAGCGGTTTCTTGCGCTATAGATTGAATACCAGATACTTTGATTGGTGCAAGTTTGAAACAAGGAAGACCCCAAGGGGAAAACGAGAGAGATCGATAGATACAGATACAAAGAGGCATGCAAATATACTGCATAATTGTCATGTAAATGTTGACATCACAAGACAATGGGGAGAGGGTTTGATGAGAAATACGAAAATGACTCAGACATAACAATTAAGATATGATCCGTTTTATTTTCCATTGTAATGGAGTAAGCATACTAAAGTATTGTCTACTTCCAGCCCGAGCGGGGACATGGCTCAGTCGGTAGAGGCGCTGGCTTTAAATCCAGATGTCGCTATCAGCGTGGGTTCGATTCACACGTTCGGCGAGGGATTTGTTTCCCATAGTAAACTCTGTGCAGACTCTACTCGGTGTTCGAACACCCCCATGTGCACGCATGCGCACGATAAAGAACCCAAGTTCACAGCGAAAGTGAAGCAGACCAACTTGCTGATGCTTTTTTCGGATTTCTTTCGTGAGAAGGTTGTACAAATTCGTAACAGCTTCATCATTTCTGTTGATCAAAGTCAGTCAGCCCAGCATGCGGCACAATATTCTGGTCCGTATTTTTACATTTAGTCAAAACATTTAACATAGAGGGGGAATCGAGACGAGGGTCGTGATGTGTGTTTGTGTGTGCACGTGTGTGTGTGTGTGTGTGTGTGTGTGTGTCTGTGCGTGTGTGTCTGTGCGTGTGTGTGTGTGTAGAACTACTGGACCGATCTTTATGAAATTTTACATGAAATCCCCAGATCTTTTTTTCATTTTTTCGAAAAATGTCTTTCATGACGTCATATCCGGCATTTTGTAAAAGTTGAGGCGGCACTGTCACACCTTCATTTTTCAATCAAATTGATTGAAATTTTGGCAAAGCAATCTTCGACGAAGGCCGGACTTCGGTATTGCATTTCAGCATGGAGGCTTAAAAATTAATTAATGACTTTGGTCATTAAAAATCTGAAAATTGTAATTAAAATAATTTTTTTATAAAACGATCCAAAATTACTTTTATTATATTCTTCATCATGTTTTGATTCCAAAAACATATACAGGGTGGGCCATAAAAAGTGTCCACATTTAATTTGTTAATATTTTTCCTGTAAAGTGATATTTTCTTTTCTGTTTCAGATAGAATTTGAGACAAGCATCTTAGAATATTTTTAAAGCCTGAATGGATCGCATTCCAGTACAGGAAAGGACCAAAATCGTTGAACTTTACTTTGCTACCAATTCTGTGGTTCTCGCCCAGCGCGCTTTTCGGAGAGAGTTCCCTGGCACACACTGTCCATGTGCGAGAACTGTGAAGCGCCTCGTGGATAAATTCAGGAACACTGGTA
Organism: Littorina saxatilis; assembly: GCF_037325665.1. Classification (NCBI taxonomy): domain Eukaryota; kingdom Metazoa; phylum Mollusca; class Gastropoda; order Littorinimorpha; family Littorinidae; genus Littorina; species Littorina saxatilis. The sequence goes on along the minus strand of NC_090256.1, from coordinate 79,775,214 downwards.
GTCTCGCAGATAACAATAAAGGACATAGTGGTCGACCATTTTCTGCTAGAAGTCCACCTAACATTGAAGCAGTAAGGGACCGTTTGCAGGAATCCCCACGAAAATCAACAAGGCGGCTGTCACAGGAAGTCGGTATCTCGAGGACATCTGTACGAAGGATCATACACAAAGACTTAGGATTGTTTCCGTACAAAATACAAATTCTCCAACAACAAACTGATGCAAACAAAAGAGAAAGGTTAGAATTCAGTAAAAGCATTTCTGAAAGAATTGAAAACAACCCAGGAGTTCTCGACCTCATTTTCTTCAGCGATGAAGCCCATTTTCATTTGAGTGGACATGTCAACAAACAAAACATGAGATTTTGGGCACCTAATCAGCCCCATGAACACATCCAGCCACCACTGAGCCGCGAAAAAGTAACAGTGTGGTGCACAATTGGCAAAGGAGGGGTTGTTGGACAGTGTGTGCCAGGGAACTCTCTCCGAAAAGCGCGCTGGGCGAGAACCACAGAATTGGTAGCAAAGTAAAGTTCAACGATTTTGGCCCTTTCCTGTACTGGAATGCGATCCATTCAGGCTTTAAAAGAATTCTAAGATGCTTGTCTCAAATTCTATCTGAAACAGAAAAGAAAATATCACTTTACAGGAACAAATATTAACAAATTAAATGTGGACACTTTTTATGGCCCACCCTGTGTATATTATATATATATATATGTTATATTCGTATTAAAAACAAGCTCTGAAAATTAAAAATATAAACATTATGATTAAAGTTAAATTTCCGAAATCGATTTAAAAACAATTTCATCTTATTCCTTGTCGGTTCCTGATTCCAAAAACATATAGATATGATATGTTTGGATTAAAAACATGCTCAGAAAGTTAAAACGAAGAGAGGTACAGTAAAGCGTGCTATGCAGCACAGCGCAACCGCTACCTCGCTGAACAGGCTCGTCACTTTCACTGCCTTTTGCACTAGCGGCGGACTACGGTCATTGTGAAAAAATGCAGTGCGTTCAGTTTCATTCTGTGAGTTCCACAGCTTGACTAAATGTAGTAATTTCGCCTTACGCGACTTGTTTTAGTTTCAATCCATTGTCAGTGGAGTCTGTCCGCAAGTTGGTTTCAGCCACCCAACCCAAAACATGTGAACTTAACCCCATGCCAACCAAACTGATGTATGACAACCTAGACGTCTTTCTCCCCATCATTACCAATCTGATAAATGAGTCACTTTCCTCGGGTTCAGTTCCACTAGCTTGTTAAACAGCTGTTGTAAAACCTCTTTTGAAGAAGCCGTCCCTCAAAAATTATAGACCCGTTTCAAACTTGCCATTCTGGTCCAAAATCATGGAAAAAGGTTGTCCTAAATCAGCTCAATGCACGCCTTGAAGCAAACAGCCTTTTGAACGTACACCTGTCCGCCTATCGTGCGAACCACTCAACTGAAACTGCTTTGTTGCGCATTGTAAATGACCTACTCATGATCACTGCTCTTGATCACAACAAAGTCTCCGCTCTTCTTCTGTCAGATCTATCCGCTGCATTTGTATCGAATTCCCTAAACATTCCATTAAATATTTATTTTCAACTTTCTATCTCTTCCAACATAAAAGTCAAAACAGGTCCTCATATAACCGCATTTTGACGGAAGTACAAAAATAATACACAATGCATGTCTACAAATAGGCGACAATCCCCCTATGTGTGTGTGTGTGTGTGTGTATGTGTGTGTGTATGTGTGTGTGTGTGAGAGAGAGAGAGACAGAGACAGAGACAGAGACAGAGAGAGAGAGAGACAGACAGACAGACAGACACAGACACAG
>NC_090256.1:79730883-79768383 GCF_037325665.1 Littorina saxatilis | reverse complement strand
ATGCAGCCAAAAATGCATCTTGACCATATGTTAAACGGGATCTTATAATGGCTTTCGTAACGTGAAGCAGGCTGTCTTTATTTGAGGCCCAGAGGTCTCTCGTTTTAATACTTTGAGGAGACTTAGTGCTTTCTTGGCTTTGCCGACAAGGTTTTTGATGTGTGGCCCCCATGTTAGGTTCGGGGTTAAGGTAACGCCAAGGAATTTGAGGTGGGTTTTTTTTCCTCCGAAAGCGGCGTATGGCTGCCTAAATGGCGGGGTAAAAACGGTCATACACGTACAATTCCACTCGTGCAAAAACACGAGTGTACGTGGGAGTTTCAGCCCACGAACGCAGAAGAAGAAGAAAAAGAAGAAGAGTTGTTTTTTAGACTCCATGGGTGTATTGTTGACGATAATTGTGGATTTTTCGTGTAGCTTTTTTCTGGTGACAACCATGAATGTTGTTTTTTCGGCGGCGATTTCAAAGCCGTTTGTGTGCAAATAATAGATTATTTTGTCTACTGCGTTTTGATATCTCTTTAAGTTAGTTTTGTGTTGAGTTTCTCCTGGTTTGTGATTTGACCACAGAGCCAGGTCGTCTGCATACAGTGAAATCACTGTTCCATTCGTCCCGGCTCTGTGGATGTCATACAGCATGATGCTGAACAATGTCGGGGCAATGACACTGCCCTGAGGGACTCCCATGTTAACTTTGTGTGCTGTGGATACATCTCTGCCTACTCGGACTTCTAACGTCCTTTCGTTGATAAATTCCTTCGCGAAATTGTACAGTCTTCCTGATATACCAATGTTTTTCAGTTTTTCCAATAGTTTGGTGTGCCAGACTGAATCGTAGGCGCGTTTAATGTCAAAGAAGGTGGCAAACATGGTTTTGTTTCTTGCTCGAGTTTTTTTAATGTGGGCAGCTAGTTTAACAATGTTATCTGTAAAGGACCTGGACTTTCTGAAGCCGGCCTGGCACGTGGGGATGATGCCATGTTTCTCCAAGTAGTGTTTCAGCCTATTCTTGATGATTCGTTCATAGATTTTGCCAATATGGGGCGTGAGAGATATGGGCCTGTAACTAGATTCTAACTGCTTTGGTTTTCCGTCTTTTGGAATTGCTATCACCAGCGCTTCTTTCCACGCCTTGGGAATTGTGTTGCTTTCATAACAGGATTGGAAAAACTTAAGCAGTATGTCAAGGAGGCAGTCAGGGAAATGTTGTATCATTTTATATGAAATTGGATCTTTGCCAGTGGACCTGTTTCCTGTCTTTATGCTTTTTATTGCTTTCTTTAGCTCCTTTATGGTTAGAGGATGGTTTATTGGTATAGTGTTATCTTCAGCTGGGTGAGTGTAAGTCTTTTGGTGTTCTTCTCTGTATTCCCGCCTGTCTGCTTCAAGGTGTTCGGTCTGACTGGCCCTGGCAAAAGTTGCTGCCAAAAGCTCAGCCTTTTCAAGGTTGTTTGTGGTGAGTTTATTGTCAACTATCAAAGGTTTTTCCGGGAGTTTATACCTGTGTTTGATTTTAGTTATTTTTTTCCAAATTTGTCCAGTATCCTCTGGGTTATTTACTTCATCCTTTACAAACTGTTCCCAATAATCTCTCTTGGCTTTAGAGACTGTGTGGGACATGTGACTTTTTGCTTCTCTCATGTTGGATTGTGTGCGAGCGTGATTGCAGGCATGCGGCGCGCGTGTGTGTGCGAGTCGACTTTTCTTTTTCTTTGTATTTTATTGGCATACATGTACATTTCAATGTTCTGTTATGCATTATGTATTCGTATAGGTAATGTTGTAGTTTGTAATACTGTATGATTGTGACTGATGATTGTCCTTTTATTGTCTCTATTTTTACACCCCCGGTATAGGGGTGTGTATAGGTTTCACTGGATGTGTTTGTTTGTTTGTGTGTTTGTGTGTTTGTGTGTTTGTGTTCGCATATAGATCTCAAGAATGAACGGACCGATCGTCACCAAACTTGGTGAACAGGTTCTATACATTCCTGAGACGGTCCTTACAAAAATTGGGACCAGTCAAACACACGGTTAGGGAGTTATTGGTGGATTAAGATTAAGAGTGACATATTAATGGTCAAAGGGCAATAACCTTCTCAGTTGGTGGCAGTGAGAATGGTTATTTCCCTTTGACCAACGGGGGTGTTTTTCCTACCTCAACGTACCCTTTCGCAATGGACCCTGTGTTTACATTCTGACTTCTGACTTCTGACTTCTGACTTTTGACTTTTGACTTTTGACTTCTGACTTTTGACTTTTGACTTTTGACTTCTGACTTCTGACTTCTGACTTCTGACTTTCTCTCTTCTGACTTCTGACTTCTGACTTCTGACTTCTGACTTCCGACTTTCTCTCTTCTGACTTCTGACTTCTGACTTCTGACTTCTGACTTTTGACTTCTGACTTCTGACTTCTGACTTCTGACTTTCTCTCTTCTGACTTCTGACTTCTGACATCTGACTTCTGACTTCTGACTTTCTCTCTTCTGACTTCTGACTTCTGACTTCTGACTTTTGACTTCTGACTTCTGACTTTTGACTTCTGACTTCTGACTTCTGACTTCTGACTTCTGACTTTCTCTCTTCTGACTTCTGACTTCTGACTTCTGACTTCTGACTTCTGACTTTCTCTCTTCTGACTTCTGACTTCTGACTTCTGACTTTTGACTTCTGACTTTTGACTTCTGACTTCTGACTTCTGACTTCTGACTTTCTCTCTTCTGACTTCTGACTTCTGACTTCTGACTTCTGACTTCTGACTTTCTCTCTTCTGACTTCTGACTTCTGACTTTTGACTTCTGACTTCTGACTTCTGACTTCTGACTTTCTCTCTTCTGACTTCTGACTTTTGACTTTTGACTTTTGACTTTTGACTTTTGACTTTTGACTTCTGACTTCTGACTTCTGACTTCGGGGGTGTTTTTCCTACCTCGAAGGAATTTCTTGTTATGTTTTAGTTTAGCAGGGACAGATTGTAAGACTAGGCGTCAGCCTAAAATCTCCATCCTTGAGTAATAAAGTTCGTTCGTTCGTTCGTTCTCTACCTCTCCTCTACATCATGACATTTTGGAGAACGGTGTAAATTGCATTACACAGAACAAACGGACAATACGAACACTGACGTGGAAACTATCGTGTCGGGAAAGGGATGGAAACTGTAAATCATCCCTATGATCGGTGCATTGTTAAACGTTTCATGTTTTTGAAACTATGTGTACACCGATTTCCCTTCCCCTCCTTCCTCATTGCAAGGGGCCGATGGCCTAGCAATTAAACTTTCGTATTCGTATTCGTATTCGTATTCTCTCTCTCTCTCTCTCACTGTCTCTCTCTCTCTCTCTCTCTCTCTCTCTCTCTCTCTCTCTCTCTCTCTCTCTCTCTCTCTCTCTCTCTCTCTCTCTCTCTCTCTCTCTCTCTCTCTCTCTCTCGTTGACTGCAGTAACGTTATTGTTTTGAAACTGTCAAAGTGTTTGTTTGGTAGTGATAAGGACGTATTATATATAGTGACCTATATTCCTCCGTATGGAAGTCCGTTTTATAACCAGACTGAATGCGACTGCCAGATAACAGAATTGGAAAGGTGTATTGGTGACTTGTTGGAAACCCAGAGTGACGTATATGTTATTTGCACTGGTGATTTTAATGCGAGAACTGGTGACTATCAGGTTAATAGAGCTTTTAGTCAAAGTATTGGTGAAACTGATATAAGTGATAGTCCCTCCTTATGGGAAACCAGTCGCATATCTCAAAATATGGAAATTAACGGTTTGGGTAAAAAGTTGTTGGATTTGTGTGTATGTTATGATTTTGAGCTGATGAATGGAAGTGCTCGAGGAGATGATCAGGGTAAATTTACATACTTGTCTGTGCACGGTTTTAGTGTTATCGATTATTTTCTCGCCAGTTTTGATTTTTCAGATTTTGTTCACAGAATGATTGTAGCCGATCGAATCGAGTCTGACCATATGCCACTCGAAATTGTGTGTAAATGTCAGGTTGCAGAAGAAAGGTTGAAGAAAAAACAAAATTGTGTGAAATTTGAAAAGTATTTTTGGAGTAAAGAAAAGGTTCTGCAATTTACAAATTGTGCTTTATCTGAAGTGTTTACTGAAAATGTGAATGACGCACAGGCAATGATTGATGAATGTCCAGAAAGATCTCTTGATATGTTTACTGATGCTGTTTTGAATGCGGCAGATTGCATGAAAAGGGTCATTATTCAAGGGGGACAATCCAAAACACAGACAGCAGTATGGTTCGACAAAGAATGCCATATCAAACGAAAAGAAGTGACAAAATGTTTAGACACTTCCGACACACTAATTTTAAGGAAGATTATGGGTTGTATGAAGAACAGCGTAAAGAGTACAATGGTTTGAAGAATGTAAAGAGGAATCAAGAAAAGAAAGCATCCTTATATAGATGCTTTGCTTGATTCAATGCAAAGCCCGAAAGACTTTTGGGCTGAAATTCGCAGGCATAGAACGAAGAGAAGGGTAATGAATTGTATTGAGAAGGAAGATTGGTTGAAGCATTTTGAAGGAGTATTTAATGAAGGAGTTGACATAAATGTAGAGGAGGATGTATGTTCTACCGCAGACAGTGTTTTTAATGACATTTTGGATGCAAAAATTACTGGAGCCGAAATACGGAAAGCGATTAAACATTTGAAAACAGGAAAAGCAGCAGGCCCAGACAGTATTTTGGCAGAAATGATAAAAACAGTTGAAAATGAGATGTTGCCATATTTGAAAAAATATTTTAATTATTTGTTTTCTAAAGGACACTTCCCGCTTCAATGGACGAAGGCTACTATCATTCCTCTAAATAAGAAAGGAGACAGAAATAATCCGGATAATTACCGAGGCATATCACTTTTGAGCATTTTGAGCAAAGTATTTACCCAAGTTATTAATAACAGACTGGTTCTGTGGTCGGAAGAAAACTCCGCTTTGAACGATGTACAAGCTGGTTTCAGAAAGGGACGTTCCACCACAGATCATATTTTCACTATGCATGCCGCCATTGAGAAACATCTGTTAAAAAGATCTAAGTTGTATGTTGGTTTTATAGATTTTAGAAAGGCCTACGATACTGTTAACCGCACTGTGCTGTGGTCCGTGTTGATGAGATCGGGTGTCAGCGGAAGAATGTTAAGAATGATAAGAGCTATGTATGCCACTGTTGAAGCACGTGTCCTTTCCAATGAGGGTTATACGGACTATTTCGAATGTATACAAGGGCTGAAACAAGGTTGTGTTATGAGCCCAATGCTGTTTTCTTTGTTAATTAATGAGTTGGCGAACGAAATTATTGAAAAGGGCAAACAAGGTGTGTCCCTCGGTCCTACGGAACTTGAACTTTTTTTGTTATTGTTTGCTGACGATCTCACTTTGATAGCATCCACTGTTATTGGATTACAGAACCAGTTAAACGTGTTAAACCAAACTACTGGACCGATCTTTATGAAATTTGACATGAGAGTTCCTGGGAATGATATCCCCGGACTTTTTTTCTTTTTTTCGATAAATACCTTTGATGACGTCATATCCGGCTTTTTGTAAAAGTTGAGGCGGCACTGTCACACCCTCATTTTTCAATCAAATTGATTGAAATTTTGGCCAAGCAATCTTCGACAAAGGCCGGACTTCAGTATTGCATTTCAGCTTGGTGGCTTAAAAATTAATTGATGACTTTGGTCATTAAAAATCTGAAAATTGTAAAATAAAATAAAAATTTATAAAACGATCCAAATTTACGTTCATCTTATTCTTCATCATTCCCTGATTCCAAAAACATATAAATATGTTATATTTGGATTAAAAACAAGCTCTGAAAATTAAAAATATAAAAATTATGATCAAATTTTTTTTTGAAATCAATTTAAAAACACTTTCATCTTATTTCTTGTCGGTTCCTGATTCCAAAAACATATAGATATGATATGTTTGGATAAAAAACACGCTCACAAAGTTAAAACGAAAAGAGGTACACTAAAGCGTGCCCGCTACCACGCCAAACAGGCTCGTCACTTTCACTGCCTTTTGCACTAGCGGCGGACTACGTTCAGTTTCATTTTCATCAGAGTTCCACAGCTTGACTAAATGTAGTTATTTCGCCTTACGCGACTTGTTGGATTTACGATCAACAGACTCATCAGAAAGTTCTGCCCTCAAACGCATGTGTAAAGTTTTTTTTTTGACGAGTAGTGTAATTCATGTCTGTACATGTAGTACACACACGTTGTAGTTAACAACACCTTGTTCACTTATGTGATTGATTGTTTAACACGTTGGTAGATCATAAAGAGGGATGAAATTCGTCAACGACTATCTTTACCTCAATGACAAAAATGCATTTTTACGATTTGTGTACCTTGTTTACCCCGTATTACACACTTTATGAGGAAGTGAACATAAGACAGCAACTGCACACTATTTACTAATCGGACAGCCATTAAGTGTCCTCCGCAAATCTGCTTTTGTTTTTGACGTGCTTTATCTGGTTCATATTTTACAGCAGTTTGAAAACTACGTAAACTCGCTTGCAACAGTACGCACTAAATACAGAGCTGCTCTGCAAATGTGTGAAATCTGTGTATAATCTGAAAATGGATATGACAATGGATATCAAATTTGTGTAAAACAGGGCTCGTTGTCCACACCTATATTGCAGCAATATGAGGACAACTTGCATTTCCATTTTTAGGGAGGTGCAGCTATTTGCGGACATCCGTCACTATATTGCAGCAATTTGCGGACCAAAGACCGCCTATTTGAGGACGTCCGCAGATAGTCGCATTTTTCGGCTAATGTCCGCAAATTGCTGCGATATAGCGATGGACGACCCCATTTGGTCCCATGTGGTCCGCATATGGTTGGAAATCCACAAACACACATACACACACACTCACACACATACACACACACACACACACACACACACGCACAAACAAACATACACACACACACATACACACACCTACACACACACACACACATACACACACACACACACACACACACGCACGCACACACACACACACACACACACACACACACACACACACACACACACACACATACACTAAACATAATAGTAAGTAAAACAAAAGTAACCACTTGCATAACCACTTTAGAATTTTATTTGCCAGAAAAAGTATACATACAGTTGTCACCATACAAAAACCCAACTTGTACACTTTATTCGATGAACCCTGAATTTATTTCGTTGTCAAAAATAATAAATACAGGTAAACTGCTATCGTTCCAAAATTCAGAATCAAAAAACAAAACTTGTAGGTTATTGGAACGTTTAATTATTGACAAAACAAAACGTTACATTTACAGTACGTCGACCCACTGGTCTTTTAAGCAGACAGACAGACAAACACTTATGATACAAATAATGTTTGTTTGTTTGTTTGCTTAACGCCCAGCCGACCACGAAGGGCCATATCAGGGCGATGCTGCTTTGACATATAACGTGCGCCACACACAAGACAAAAGTCGCAGCACAGGCTTCATGTCTCACCCAGTCACATTATTCTGACACCGGACCAACCAGTCCTAGCACTAACCCCATAATGCCAGACGCCAGGCGGAGCAGCCACTAGATTGCCAATTTTAAAGTCTTAGGTATGACCCGGCCGGGGTTCGAACCCACGACCTCTCGATCACGAGGCGGACGCCTTACCACTGGCCAACCGTGCAGGTACAAATAATGAACTTATGTTAGAATCTTACAGAGAGATCTAGAGACTGCGGGGAAAACTCGCTTGGTCACCTCCCCGGCATCTTGCAAGCGAGTTGAATATGGCCATAAACTAATAAATAGGGTTGCGCAATAAGTATTGCATACCGGAATACAAAAATGTAGAGCGCTACATTTTGGATCGCTCAAAAGAAAAATCGATAACAATTATTTCACTTGCCTCAGATTTTCAAACTTTTGGTATTTAGTTGTGTGACCTTTTCTCTTTATAACTGACTATAGTCTGCCCGAAAGCGATGCGTACACGATCTGCCAGATGTGCATTTGCAAGGCTATCAAATGAGGACTGGCAGCTACCTCTAGTTTTGCTCCTGACTCATAGGTTCTGGACATTTGCTGTAGGCGAGTTTGAAGATTCAATAGTATTTAGATGTCGAGACTAGGATGGTCAAAAGAAGGATTTTCTCTGTGTTTATCTCTCTTCTAGTCACGGCTATGTTGATGATGTCGAGACTAGGATGGTCAAAAGAAGGATTCTCTCTGTGTTTATCTCTCTTCTAGTCACGGCTATGTTGATGATGTCGAGACTAGGATGGTCAAAAGAAGGATTCTCTCTGTGTTTATTTCTCTTCTAGTCACGGCTATGTTGATGATGTCGAGACTAGGATGGTCAAAAGAAGGATTCTCTCTGTGTTTATCTCTCTTCTAGTCACGGCTATGTTGATGATGTCGAGACTAGGATGGTCAAAAGAAGGATTCTCTCTCTGTTTATCTCTCTTCTAGTCACGGCTATGTTGATTATGTCGAGACTAGGATGGTCAAAAGAAGGATTCTCTCTGTGTTTATTTCTCTTCTAGTCACGGCTATGTTGATGCACATGATAGTGAGCACAGCATCTTTCAACAATCATTGTTTGCGATTTGTTTTTTTTAAAGCGGCACAGGAAAAAAATACCGTTTTTGCATTTACCGATCACGTTTCAGTAACGTTCAACCACGTTCAATAAATTCAAAAGTCCAACCAACAAAATGGGTCAAACAGCCCGAAATCATGATCTGGACGAACGGAAACTGAGACTCTCTATTCTAGGACTGTTATTCGCTCTTTCTCGCAACTCAAGCCTTTTGAACCGTTTCTCTTCATCGTTGACACTATTCAGCTTTTCTCTCCTGTACTTGTAAGTTGTTTCCACCTAATACCCCCATTCCACACATCCGTTCTAGCTTCCGTTCCCAGCTGCCACATCGATAAGACGTTGCGCAAACGGCCGTTTTTGGCATCTTTGCGCAGCGTCTGACCGTACTGGGCTGGGAACGGAAGCTAGAACGGATGTGTGGAATGGGGGTATGACAACGCAGTGTGTGAGAGCGCTAGCGTTGTGTTACCATTGCGTAAAGTTACATTAACGATCCATGAGTTCCGTTGCCGATGTCTTAAGGTTCCATTACCGTTCATTGGGAACGGGGGGGGGGGGGGGGGGGGGGGATGGCTAAAAATTTGAACATGCAGCCCGAACTCACCCGTCCCAACCGTTCCTACCGTTCAAAGGAGTTCCATTAACGTCCGTTGGCGTTCCATTAAGGTCCCCTCCCGATCCCTCCCATTTCCCTGCCGTTCCTTGGTCGCTACGGGAACGGGACCTAGAACGGATGTGTGGACTGGGGGAATAACTGACAGCTTTTCACTTTCGCTGGCCATGTTAATGATTTCACAAGCATGCAGCTAAAAACGGACAGACGACGGTTATTAGGCCTAAAAAAAAATAGGTGTGGTTACGGTAACCCGACCTACCCTATTTTTAGGGGCCGACCCTATAACTTTTTATTACATTTGTCACCCCCCCCCAAAAAAACCCAAAAAAACACCGAGTGCAGAAAACGCAATGAAAGCGACAGCGCTCGAGTCGCACACTTATTTCCCTGTCAAGTAGGTTTAATTTGTACACATAAGAAAAAAAAAGTTTAAAAAAAAAGTGATTGCCTACCTTCCTACCCTATTTTTTTGGCTATGTTACCGTAACCACACCTATTTTTTTTGGTTATGTTACCGTAACCACACCTATTTTTTGGCTATGTTACCGTAACCACACCTATTTTTTGGGGCTATGTTACCGTAACCACACCTATTTTTTGGGGCTATGTTACCGTAACCACACCTATTTTGGGGGGCTATGTTACGGTAACCACACCTAATTTTTTTGGCTATGTTACCGTAACCACACCTATTTTTTGGCTATGTTACCGTAACCACACCTATTTTTTTGGCTATGTTACCGTAACCACACCTATTTTTTTTAGCTATGTTACCGTTACCACACCTATTTTTTTTGTTTTGCCTTACCTTCTGGGACCCCCAAAATGCAAATCATGTACTGTCACCACGTGACACTTTCTGACGCTTCGTTGTGAACTTCCAAAGAAGCGAAGTTTTGTGTGACGGGGCTCCAACTTTCAGTTTGCAGTTTGTCGGCCTCGAGTATACAATACTTATGGCACCCCTCTGTACATGTACAATACATCACTGCGAACTGTCGCTGCAAATAATTTAAATAATTTCAAAAAAATACATTTCTGGTGCGTTAATTGCGTTTTGTTCAATGCATTTATATATGTTTAAAAGGCACAGTAAGCCTCCCGTAAACCATCACAGATACGGTCAGGCTTTTACAAACAGTACAAACGCCCTTTCATTTAAACACTCACCGATTGAGAACATCCTAGGTGCCCTCCGTAAAGAGCGAACAATGTTCAAAGAATTTATTTTTGCGTGGCTTATCTTACCTCTGAGCCATCGTGAACCCGTGTGATCCAGTTTCCCTTTTTCACAATGGTCGTCAGTTTGTCATTTGAATGCGACTCGATGTGAGCTTATCTGCAATAGCACGTTTTTATGAACGAAACAAACGGCTGTGGTTCACAAGAACTCTAGCGATGGCTTTTGACTGTTGAGAGGAACTGGCGATATGCATAAACCGCCGTCTGCTACGACCCTTGCGTGACCCTGCTTCCGGGCTTTTCTTTTTTCAAACTTTCACAACTTCGAATTGTACTGATCTTGTCTTGATGAAAAAAGAATTCTTTTATGATTAAAGAATGTTTGTGTAACAAGCTGTCAATTTATTATTTAGAGTTTAAAAGTTAGGTCTAGCGCAAAAACGCACCACGGTCCAAAAACATTTTGATAAATAGAGAACACTATATGGCTTGCTGTGTCGTACCAGATTTACACGATTTATTTATTTTTTTAAATATTGAACTGCGAGCGAAAGCGAGCTGTTCACTATTTGAAAAAGCAACGAGTGTATCTGGTACGACACAGCAAGCCATGTAGTATTCTGTTTATCCTACATACTGTACTTACGTGTATTTTATTGAAAATGTCATGCAGTCGAGGCAGCTAACTTGAAGACGCTTATTTTGGAACCTCGATCTCTTCTAAAGCCTCGTGCAATCTATTACGTCAAAGTAAAGAAACGTCACTCTGAAAGTGTGGCGTGACGTGTTAGTTCTAAAAATTCATCGAGGCGGGTAATTAGCGAGCGCAATTTTTGTTTTTTCTTTAATGTCGTTTGTCTCGGTGACTTTGGCATCATAAGCAGTGGAAAAACAGGTCCCTGCCAGACTTGCTTGACATGACCTCATTTACATGATATACACACGTGTGATTTGAACTATCATTATCTCACGAGTGTCTCTCTCACGTATGTAGGATAATCATCTATCCACGGCTATCGCCAGTTTACATCGATAGAATGAGATCCGAAGGGAAGTAATTCATTTTTTACCTGAGTTCAGGATGGGTCCAAAGAGTGTCCGAGACAATCTGCAAAATTATTTCTTTAAAAATTGCTCGCTCTTTACGTAGGGCACCTAGGATGTTCCCGTTTGGTGAGCGTTCAAATGGAAGGGTGTTTGTACTGTGTGTAAAAGCCTGACAGTATCTGTGATGGTTTACGGGAGGCTTACTGTGCCTTTAAATTATGCTCATTAATTTCAATTAGTGCACTCACAAACACACTCACACGCATACCCATGCAACATACAGACACACAGACAAACACAGACACAGTCAATCTCATACACAGTCACACGAAGTTGATCAGGAAAGCACGCAGAAAAATATTTTAATTTATCAGGATATCACATTACGTGTAAATTGGTATACCTGTAGTACCGTACACTTGTAAATAATTGCAGATCATGATTTTTATTAAATGTAGGAAAAAACATCACCGGGTACCCACTGTGTGTGTGTGTGTGTTTGTGTGTGTGTGTGTGTGTGTGTGTGTGTGTGTGTGTGTGTGTGTGTGTGTGTGATGTGGTGCGTGCGTGCGTGCGTGCGTGCGTGCGTGCGTGCGTGTGAGTATGAGCATCGAAAACAAAAATCGTTTCTTTGAGCAACGATATTATGCAAGGGAAATCACGACAAAAACGAGCAAACAAGACAATCGCAAATGAGAGATCACGTCTATTCCCACAACTCAGTACATATTGAAGGTAATATTTTCAGCATACATGGTGATATAACTAAGTAAGCTTTGAGGAGCGTGCGCGCACACAACAACACATACACAAATAACTAGCACACGCTAGATCAAGATTCAAACTACTGAAGAGCGGAAACATGATAATATTATATTCATAAATGTATGCACATACGCATTACACACTTGCCTCCACCCTCCCCCCACCCCCCACCCCCCCAAAAAAGAAAAAGAAGTAAAGAGCATATGGATGGGAAAGGGACGGAATGTGCCAAATCAAATTGAAAAGTCACTCTCTTCCAACTTACACAGCCTTGCCATTTTTTTAAAATTGTCTCCCCTGGGTCGCTAGCCTGACACGAAAGGACAAGTTCTCGATGGTGAAAACACCCAGCAGGTCGGGAGACAATTTTTCTTCAAGTTACGCTTACTGTTCTCTTCCCAACTCTTTAATGTGGGATTAGCGACAACAACAAAGTGTGAGATTAGCAACAGAAAACAAAGTGTATGATTAGCTGCAGGCGGGGGGGGGGGGGGGGGGGGGGGTAACAGTCCTGTTACGATACGGTAAGCTCTGACCTCCCCTATCCCCCACCCCCACCTTCCCTCCTCCTCCCCCTCATGTTGTCGACACTATCAAGTGCATCAATTCTCAAAAGCACTGATCTTAAGGGGCAAATTACACCTGCGCAGAGTCAGCGGCACAGACGACGCACTGCAGATTATTGAGGTAATTTTGTTTTGTTTTCAAAGCCCACTACACGCTGCATGAACAAAAACAGGCCAAGTACTCGTCATAATCCCTATCGCAGCATGCAGTGCCGCTGACTCTGCGCAGGTGTAATTTGCCCCAAAGGCCTGGCGCTCAACTATGTAACTTCAGCAGGACAGACGACGCACTGAACTTAACATGGGGACAGGATCGTCCCCCCCCCCCCCCCCTCCCCCATAACCTCTTGCAGATTGTACGCAAGATTAAAACACATAGCTGCAGATATAAATTCTTTCCGCTTCCCTGCGAGTGTGGGACAAATATCTCATTTGAACACATTTTCAGTGACTGTGAAGAAATCAAAATAATATTCCCAACACTTCACCGGTACATAAAACAACATAATCTTACACCCACACAATGCCTGCACCAACACGCAAAATTAGGGTGGAGTCATGTCAGGAAGGTATGCTCTATCATATATCACTCTGATACGGCGTACTGCTTTGAAACCATAGTCCTGACTGTTATCAAATGTATCCCCAATCAAACTAAAATTAACAGTCTTTAGACTTTATAGCCCGGTATGGCTTTGAAAATCCAACCCTAACACCCTTTACTATACCCCAACTTCTACCTGGTGTGCGCGTCATGAAAAATGACGCTCCTGCACCACTTTAAATCATACCATCTGACCCAGATGTCAAGAAATGACCATGGATCACATTACAATCGCGTGTAGCCTTTCTCATGTGCTTGAATTTCCCTAGTAACTGCGGAAAGTCAAAATTTGCACATAATGCGCTTGAAATGTGTAAATACTTGAAGGCCAACGTTCACAAACACATTGAAGCATTGAAACAAATCGATGATATGATGCTATGACACCTTAGGCCAAAGTACAAACGGTAGTTTTGTGATGATATGTCATTTGTGAGGAATTACAGGTGAATTTGTGCAGAAACTTACGTCGCGTGTCTCCCTTCGGACAGAAAAATAAGGGTGCAACCGCTTCGGACAGATTTGCCTAGTACAACCACGGTATACGGTGTGTGTTTGTATTGTTTGCTCCAGATATGTATATTTCGTACATTAGAACGTTCGGAACTTTTCAATCGCAAAAGTAGATCTCACAAAGTCTAGCTCCTAAACCTGTGTGCTAGTCGAGGATTCAGGCCTGTTGTTGGGTAAGTGATTTTGGTTGCTGGGTAAGTTACCGAAAAATAACTAGCCCTACAAGTTTACAGAGAGAAAGAAGCAGAGGGGGGAATAAGAATAAGTATAATAATAATAATAAATAATAATAATAAATAACTTTTCTATAGCGCGAGTCCCATCAATTGGCTCCAGGCGCTTTACAAATTCATTATAGAATAAACTAGCACAAATCAACAAGCAAACAAAGCATACATTTAACTGAGACATAACACCAAGAACCCAAGCACTAAGCAAAAACTTAGCGTACAATGTTAAAAGTACACACACACACACACACACACACACACACACACACACACACACACACACGCACGCACGCACGCACGCACGCGCACACACAAAGATACCATTGACAAATAGACCATAAAGCACATACAGGGTAGAGAGTTCCAAAACAGAATAGAGTTGTGGAGAGTCTACTCAGGCTAAGCAAAGGCTTTACGAAACAGGTATGTTTTGAGTTGTGTTTTAAAGGAGGAAAGGCTGCTGGAGTCACGGATAGAACTTGGAAGCGAGTTCCAGACGGTCGGAATCTGGTACCTAAAGGTTCTTTCACCAAAGGTCTTGGTCCTGGTTTTGGGGATGCGAAGGAGTTTTTCAGAGGAGGATCTGAGAGAACGGGATGGCTCGTAGATACTGACTGCTGTCTGTGCAGAGTGGGATTTTTTTGCACGTGACACACGTAGGGGAAGGGCTCCTAATATGGACCACTTTTTGTTTCATGCTGATAACTAGCTTGTTTTTTTGCGAAGAAGTTTCATTTTGTGTTTGGTAGTCCTTCTCTCTTAGGTTAACCGTTAGGCCTATTTAGAGTGAAATAGCTTTGAAAGACATTCAGCAAAAATTAAATAAAGAAAAAATCACAAATGGTCCATATTAGGAGCCTGGGCGCCTAATATGGACCAGTGAAGCGGCCTTCACGAATCACTGTAAAAAGCCCCCTATACTTCAAAATAACATGATACAACTTAGTGTACAAGTCAGACTAATTCAAATATGCTTTAGATTTAGCTGTTTCGGGTTGATGAGAGCATTATTTGAAGCACACCAGGAAACTAAAGAAGCTTATCAAAAACAGAGTGAAAATAAGTGAAATTATCGGCTTCCACGAAAAGAAGACTTTTTGTTATATTTTTTTTAAATCTCGAGGGCTAGTTATAGGTTATTTCCAGCAAGCTTCTTAATGAATTAATGAAAATAGCCTTTAGCTTTTATTTTCTTCGATTTGTTGAAGGTGGTCCATATTAGGGGTCTCGCACATACTTTGAGATGTTGCTATTATTTTTTGTGTGCAGTAGAAACTCGGGGTCAACACTGCTAAAATGTAACAAATACGGTCTTAGCTGTCATATATATCATAGCAATTTTTGTGTGATAAATGCTTTGGCTGTGGACAGAAACGAGTCCGTTTTAGGCGGCATATTTAGAGTGAACGCTGCCAAACGTGAAAAAAAAGAGAAAAAGCCTAACGGTTTTGAGATTTGTGTTTCTGCAACTGTTTTGACATGTGCAAGTTATCCAGAGAGGGTGAATACAGTGAATAAAACTGTTTTGAGCGCTCTAGCGCCGTTAGTTTGTCAGAACAGGAGGTGGTCCTTATTAGGACCCGATCCATATTAGGAGCCCTTCCCCTACGTGTATTATCTCCCAATTTAATTCATACAACATTCCCAATTTACACAGAAGCGGCCATGCTGTTTGACATTTGGAACGTGTCTTGATAAGAGGATGCTCTTGTCCTTTGTAGCCATATTTGTTGTGTGGACATGTTAGTTTACACGGGGGAAAAAATGCATATCTTAACCTAATGGAAACAAACTAGATTTAAAAAATGATGTCAAAACAAAAAGAGACCAACGTGGAAAAAAAAAGAGTGGTGGTGGTAATTAAGTGAGAGAAAAAAAATCGAGCGTCGAGAAAAATGAAGCTTTCACCAGAAAAAAACAAAATCACTCCTCTTTTCTCCAAAGCACTCCGAAAGGCCATTTCATGAAGTCGCCCGTCAGCAGCTTGCCCGACATGAGATCGTAAGGCGCCATCTTGTTTTTTTGCATGAAATCCAACACGGTTTGTCCCCCGTATTCCTTCCTCTTCTTCACGTGTTCCCACTCCATCCACACCAGGGGGATGTCCATTTCTTGGAACAGCCTCTGGGCTCCGCTGATCACGTGACCCTCGTGACTCTCTACGTCAATCTGGAGAAGAAAAAAAAATTGAAATAACATGTGATAATCATCGGTGTAACAGTTCTTAGAGTTTCTGGGCAATTCCCGTTTTCTGAGATTTTGTTTAAAAATTTCCTTTGCATTCAATCGAACATGTGAACCACAGGAGCTTGTATCCAACCGCCGGTCGATCATTATTTACTCCTGAATAGAAGTAGTAAGGAGACTGTAGGGATGAAGGAGTAAATAATGACCGACCGGCGCTTTGATACACGCTCCTGTGATGTGAACCACGTCTGCCGTATCTTTGTTGCCCCTTGCTTTTACATGGAAACAATATTCATATGAATAAATCCCTGCGCCTTGAATATGTGCGCGATATAAATTGCATAAAATAACATTTAAAAAATTAAAATAAATCCCTGCGCTTAGAACTGTACCCACGGAATACGCGCGATATAAGCCTCATATTGATTGATTGATTGATACCAAAATCACAAGGCGCGCGAAACTGAAGAAATATCATAAATATTCGCCGATGGAAAGGACATTGAGACGATAACAACTTGTTCACTTTCCATAGGAAGTGACTAGCGGTAGGTAAAGGAGAATAATGTTGTTGCTTTTTGTGTGTTTTAACTTGAAACTTGAAATGTACCTCCATGTACCTTAGCACTTCTAACTATTTCGTGGCTTATTTGCTTCCACATATAGTATATGGACCAAATATGGCTGTACAAAGTTTAAAACGTTTTAAAAAAACCGGGCTTGGGTTGACTAGTTCATCGTTCGAACCCTGATTGCATATGAAAAGGCATTGGGAGAGGGTCACCATGGGGGGGGGGGGGGGGGTCTGTGCACGTGCACAATCAATCAATCAATCAATGCCCGTCACTCCTGTCAGGGTATGGGCCGCCAACAACAGCTCTCCAGAGTCCTCTGTCCTGGGCCATCTTTTCTATCTGACTCCAGGTGTAGCCCATCTTTCTGGTGTCGGCCTCCAGGTCGCGTCGCCAGGTGTTTCTTGGACGGCCTCTCTTTCGCTTGCCCTGGGGATTCCACCTCAGCGCTTGTCTGGTGATGTTGGTTGATGGTTTGCGGAGGGTGTGTCCAATCCATCCCCATCTCCTTTTCCTGATTAGTTCGTCTGCAGGAAATTGGCAGGTCCTTTCCCAAAGGTCGGCATTGCTGATGGTTTCGGGCCAGCGGATCTTGAGGACCCTCCTGAGGCAGCTGTTGATGAAGGTCTGGACTTTTCTGGTGGTAGTCTTGGTCGTTCTCCAGGTCTCTGCTCCGTATAGTAACACCGACTTTACGTTAGAGTTGAACAGTCGGATTTTCGTGGTTAGAGACAGTTGTCTGGAGTTCCAGATGTTCTTGAGCTGGATGAAGGCGGCCCTTGCTTTGCCGATCCTTGCCTTGACGTCCGCATCTGTGCCTCCCTGCTGGTCTATAATGCTGCCAAGGTATGTGAAGGACTGCACTTCTTCAAGGGGACTTCCACTTAGGGTGATGGGCTCTTTACTGGTGGTACGTTGAGGCCAAAAGTGCCACGCACGGTGATCCACGCTGCCCTCCTCTGACAAAACACAGTAAGTCCAAAAATCACGTTTCGAGAAAAACGCGGTTTTCTGTTCTCAGCTCTATATTTCAAACAAAAGCATTCTCGCTGGACATTTTATTGCAATAAAGCGTCGGGATGATTTCTGACTTTATAGCTTTAGTCTATTTCAAAAATAGTGGTAAGATTAAAGAATTATGAGCCAATTAGTGGACTTACTGTGTTCTGCCAAGTTTTTCTTTGAACTCGGGCTTGTTAAAAACAACGGCAGAACACAGTAAGGGAAGTTGCTGTGTTTTGGCGATGTTTTCTTGTTTCTTAATGCTTGTCAATCAATCAATCAATCAATATGAGGCTTATATCGCGCGTATTCCGTGGGTACAGTTCTAAGCGCAGGGATTTTTTTATTTTTTTATTTTTTTATTTTTTTTATGCAATTTATATCGCGCACATATTCAAGGCGCAGGGATTTATTTATGCCGTGTGAGATGGAATTTTTTTACACAATACATCACGCATTCACATCGGCTAGCAGATCGCAGCCATTTCGGCGCATATCCTACTTTTCACGGCCTATTATTCCAACTCACACGGGTATTTTGGTGGACATTTTTATCTATGCCTATACAATTTTGCCAGGAAAGACCCTTTTGTCAATCGTGGGATCTTTAACGTGCACACCCCAATGTAGTGTACACGAAGGGACCTCGGTTTTTCGTCTCATCCGAAAGACTAGCACTTGAACCCACCACCTAGGTTAGGAAAGGGGGGAGAAAATTGCTAACGCCCTGACCCAGGGTCGAACTCCGCGCAACCTCTCGCTTCCGAGCGCAAGTGCGTTACCACTCGGCCACCCAATCCAACTTGTCACAAGTTAAGATAGTGACCGATCAGTTCTTGCTGAGTTCTGCTTTATCAATTGTATGCGAGAAATTCATTTCTAACCGAGTAACCTTAAGGAAGATTTATAGCAATATCAAGATCTCCTAGCGGATACAATTGAGCTCCAACCTCAAGAAGAACAGGTTCTGGTGGCTTTAACGACTCACAGGCAACAACATTCATTTTGACTGGTTGTCAAAGCGAAAACCGTTGTGATTCTGGTTTCGGTGTACGCGGTTGAAACCTTGTCGTAACTGAAACTCGCAGTTGCTATGGGGAAGAAATAAACACAGTGGTGCCAAACCTGATCTTACCTGATCCCGAACATGATGGTGCAGTGACCCAAACCTTCCCTGCGTGTAACATAACGCCGCCTTTATCTATACACTTTGTCAACCCTACGCCGTTTGATATGTTTTCGTAGGCAGAGGGACTTTGATCCTTCTTTATTAACAAAAACATAGTTTGTTGTTGTTGTTGATATCTCGTCATGTCTCAAACACTAAATTTTCAGAAACCAGTTTTGATTGTTATTAATGTTTTCCTTATCAGAAGTTTTGTTTTTATCTTAGAGTTTGTTCTTGGAGAAATGCTTGTTGGAATCTGTTATTGGTTGCATTCACTACTTGCCGTTTTAAATCATAAGCAAGCCAGTAATGTTTCTACGGAGCCAATCATATGTTTGTTTGCCGGGGAGTGTCTGGTAACAGTGTGAGGGTCACCTTAGTCACAGGCTTATAACTCAAACAGTTTTCGCTCTTTTCTAAAACGGTTTTCACCACTGGATAGAGCATAAAAAACTCTTTAGGAAAATGTACAAATATGAAAATCATGCAAAGGTGACATGCGACTCATCCCGTGGTGGAGGGTCACAATTTTGGGGGTACCTCAGGTTCTTGATTTTTTTTAAATGCTGGTGGCATTTAAGCACAGATTTACAAACGAAATTGTATCGACGTCGAAGTTATGTGACGATAGATATGCCCCCAAAAGGGGGAAACATGACGCACATTTGAGGCTACCTTTTGTTACCTCGAATGGTAGTCAATTACGACAGTAAATTGCAACAACAAAAACTCCAACCACACAACCAGAAACAACGGTTCTGCGTGGCATGTCTGACCCACATCGAGTTACCCTATTTTTAGCTATCAATCTGCATGTACCAACATTTGTGTTGTTTCAACATGGGATACTGGGTTGTTTCAACATGGGATACTGGGTTGTTTCAACATGGGATACTGGGTTGTTTCAACATGGGATACTGGGTTGAGGTGCACGAGAAAGTTACCACCCAAGGTTTGTTCTCTCCCGTTTGGGTGGAACCCACTTTCGGTTCGTGCAGCTCACCCCTGGTGTCGACAACTTGGCCCCAGTTTTACTAGGGCCACGTATCACACACATGTGTATACATAACCCATTTCTCCGTTCATGTATTGCTTCTTTGAATCAAGAAATAAAGATGGCAAGTTTATGTCGTAAGCGGTCGACGGAATAGAAGTTATCATCTTTTCAAATCTGGTACCAAATCAATTACATTTACATGTTTATTTGTCACGATCGTTACAGGCCACAAACAAAAACATTAACATGGCATTTTCTGGAGCGTTTCTGAAGTTACACTCTTGAAACTTCACATGACTTTTACGCAAGTCTGGTACGTTAACCTTATCAACTTTCAACGCCACGGCGGAGTCGAGTTGAGGTAAACAAAACTAAATGGAAAATGATCAGTTTCTAACAGAAATTCCGAGCTACATTTGTGAAAGTTTTAACACAAATTACATTTAGAATAATCTGTGAGATTGACAATTTCCACAGCAAGAACGACATTCTAAAAACAAAAATGTGTGAATTTCCTGACACTCAAATAAGACCAGAAGCGCACGTACGTTTACGGTAAAATATAGTCTTGACATTCCTATTTTCTTCTTTTCATTTTTTCAGTGTGATTAATTCCTCTCATCTGTGACGCTAATTCTCTTCATATTAGTCAATAAACTTACATTTAGCATAAACAGGTATTCATTTTTGTAATAGCTGTGTATTTAAAGGGATACCTTGCCTTCGATGTAATTCAGTTTTGGACATTTGACATCTTAATGCAGTTATACCATTCAAAATCCTAGATATATGTGTTGTGGTTTGATGGGTTTATCCAGGAAGGGGTGCATCTTTTACAAGTCTACGGGACAATCGTTGGACCAAACATTCAACGCACTTGTAATGGTTTACAAACAAACGCTCCATGAATATGCTAATTAATGAATATCAGATTCTTGACTGCTTCTGGTATCTTTTTTTCCGACGCTATCTGGTCTAGCAGAAAAAAAATCTCGTTTGATATCAAATATAACATCTAGCAAATGCGGGCAAATGTCACTACTGTCAGGGGAAATAAAGTAGGACGGATAAAAATGATGGAGGGTACATGGAGTATTTAAAAGTTACACTTTAGAAAATGATTTTTTTTTTTAATAGTTGTCTTCAACGTTTTGTCGCAAAACGTACGATCTGTCTTCTCTGTTTTAGATTTTTGTTTATGTAGAATTTCTCTTTTGTTTGTAGAAAACTATGTGTGTGGTCTTCCTGTTAAAATTATAGTGTACGAGGACATGTTTTCCAACTGCCTCGGTTTGCCAAAGTTGCCCCAAAACAAAGTTTTGCGCTTAAGATCGTTGTGCTTTTCACAACTTTGTGGAGTGATCGTGTAAAGTCATATAGCGTGCGAAAACGTGATTAACCCGTCTACCCCGTCTCAACTTGCCCAGGCCGAGTGAGGGGAGTTGCATGCCTGAAGAACTGGGCGGGAAACGTGATATGTCTATGTCAAGGTATAATAAATAATAATAATAAATGAGCATTTATATAGCGCAACATCATAACTTTACAAGTATGCTCTTTGCGCTTGACACATTTACAATTAAAACACAGTTATACAAGCATTTACAACGGGAAGTTTAGAAGACGCTGCCGTTGAATGCCTTCTAATTCAACCCTTTGACATCAACTCGGGTCGTTTTACGCGAGGAGACAATGTTTGTCAGTGGCCTGAATCACCTCGGAAAAAACCAACCCTCTTTGTCATATTCTAAAAGCCTTTTGTCGTGAACACCCTGCTTGCTGATAAAGGACGCTAGACGGTTGCATTACCATCTGTCATTTCCTACCTGTTGCGAGGGTGTTGTGGTTAACTCGGTGAACAAAGAGGAATGACGTTGGCGCCACACGCTAATCGTCTTTTATAAAATGGCATACTGAGCTGATAGCTTATCCACTACAATATTTGAAAACTCCGACCCCATTACCTACCCATCGATACCCCCACCCCCACCCCAACACCGTCTTGCACACACAGAAGACATAACGGCAGATGATATAAGGTACTTGTCATTGCAAGATTGTCAAAACATGTTCGCAAGATAATAACGTTCATACTTGTCTTCGACGTATGTCTTTGCCCCCCCCCCCCCCCACCCCCACCCCCACCCCCTCACACGCACACACGCACGCACGCACACACACACACACACACACAAACACACAAACACCACACACACACACACACACACACACACACACACAATTTTGTGACTGCAGGTGTGTTGTAAGCCCTTCTTGTGCAGCCTTAAGGGAAGAGGTGGCACGAATTTTTTTTACTAAAATCCTTCCAAAATGTGTTTTGGGTTTACTGCAATATTAGGTACTTTGAACACCCTAGATTCATTGTGTCATGTTTATTTTGTCAATTGTATCGTATTTTTTGCAATAAAATGATGAATTTCAAAGTGAGTGCACATGCATGAGTGATATAAGTCAGAAAACTTGCTGAAAAATCGATGTTTTCAAGGGCTTGAAACAGCCACTTTTCTTCCAAGAAGACAAACTCGTTCCACTCGACACGGTCCATCGGGAATTCCCGTTTGCTGGTGACGTCAACAATACCCAAAAATAGCCCGTTATTTTCGCTCAACTGTCAGAGCACAAGCATACTATCCGCGACAGGAATTCCCGGATTTGCAAGATTGACCGTCGATCTATGAGAGCTCTTCTCTGGTTGGTCATTGTAACTTACCATGGCGACTGGAGTACTTGTGCATGCGCAATAAGCCTTATCCGCTGTAAACACAACATCGGTTTGTCGATCGAATTACACTACCGTCTATCAGTCGGCCAGCAATGTTCACTGCAAAATTCAACGATAGAAAGAGGTTTGTGGGGCAGGCATCGGGCAAGAGGAAGAAGCAGCTTGCATTAGCTCGAAAAGCCGAACAAGAAAAGTCCACGGGCGATGAAAACGCGCCCCGCGAAGTTGGCGCAGCGGAGTGTGTCGTTTTGGATGGTGGAGGTGATGCACATTTTTCTCATCGACTTCCAGTCGAACCTCGGCCAGTGTTGTGCGATATACACGACAACCAGCAGGAAATAGAAGGTGCTTCTGCCTCTGCGAAGAAGCTAAGAAGATTCAGTGGTGCCGATGACTTGCAGAACGCACAAGTGCCAGCCGATGTGCCTGCTGAACCGAAACGTACATGGTGTATCGTTGAGTGTGGTCAGCTCAACTCGCTATTATCGGATGTAATGTGCCCGGAATGCGAAGCAGGACATTTAACGATACGCGTTGGAGAATCCATGGGCTTGTCCCAAGAGTTTGCACTTTGCTGTGACATCTGCCAGTACAGACGGTCAGAATGTTCTTCACCTAGAGAGAGCAACCGCAACCACATGAAGAATGTTCCCTTTGACGTGAACAAACAGATTGTCCAAAACTCGCATGAGATTGGCAGTGGGTACTCAAGTGTGGAAAAGCTGTGCACAGTGTTTGGCATGCCCGTGATGAACAAAAGCTCATATCAAAGAATTGATAAAAAGGTCAATGCCAGCATCTTGGCCGTAACAAATGTCACACTGGTGGAAACTGTTGAGCATGTAAATGTTGCATACAGGCAGACCTTTCCTCAAGGTAGAGCAGATGTCCAGTTTGACGAAGAGGATGAAGACGCTGCCTGGGAAGAAGATGACGGTATTCTTTGGGTAGATGTTGCCTTGGGTTTTTCGTCACATTATGGTGTAGGAGTGGTGGTTGACGTTCTCACTGGGTTGGTGCTCGACTTCTCTGTAAAATCCACCTACTGCCAC
This sequence comes from Littorina saxatilis, assembly GCF_037325665.1. Classification (NCBI taxonomy): domain Eukaryota; kingdom Metazoa; phylum Mollusca; class Gastropoda; order Littorinimorpha; family Littorinidae; genus Littorina; species Littorina saxatilis. The sequence continues at coordinate 79,744,509 of NC_090256.1, read as the reverse complement.
ACATGTGCCATGAATAAGGAGAAGTTGGAGGAGATGACCCCTGCCCAACAACTGCAGTGGGAGCAGCAACACCGGCATGAGTGCAGCATCAACCACCAGGGATCTGCAAAGTCTATGGAGAGGGATGCAGCGTTGGAGTTATGGGGAAGGTAAGAATATAATCTGTATACCCCCACTATAGCCTATCCTTTAATTTTTGAACAGAGAGAGAGAGAGAGAGAGTGCACGAAGATTCGATTATGAATTACAGATACAAGATACAAGAAATTTTATTGTCCTCATCAATACAAGGAAATTTGGCATGTGTGTGGCAAGACATAATACACTGATACATAGACATTTACAAAACACAACTGAAGTTCAATATCAGCACACCCTTACGCAAACATACCCACTACTTCAGACACAGGCTACATTAGTAACAATAACAAAGTTCATTTATAGCCTTTTATAACAAAACAAGAACAAAACAATACTACTGTGAAAATATTTTGTAACACAACACCCCCCCCCCCCCCCCTTTATAAGCAAATTCTGAACTCATAAATTGTGTTCTGCAAGTAAAGGTGCACAATTTGCTTGCCTACACAATGGGTTTTCTGATTTTTACTGTGCTGCAGGTCTGTTGAGCGTCACAACCTCAGGTACAGAACTATGCTGTCGGACGGAGATTCTACGGCTTTCAATGCTGTGGCTGCAGCTCAGCCCTACGGTCCCACACGTCCCATCACCAAGCTGGAATGTACCAACCACCTCCCCAAGAGAATGGGCACAGCTCTCCGCAAGGCAGCAAAGGATGGAAGGCTTGGTGGAAGAGGGGAGGGGCGACTAACCAAGGAAAAGTGCCAACGCTTGCAAAACTACTTCCGTAGCGCGATCCTCAACAACCTTGAAGATCAGCGAGCCATGGAGCAGGCGATCTGGGCCACTTTCTTTCATGTAACTTCAACGGACGAGGACCCTCACCACGACAGATGTCCAGCTGGGCCAGCCTCCTGGTGCTTTTTTCAAAAAGCCAGGGCAGAAGGGCAACCACCACCTCCACACGCAGAACACAACGGCATCGCCTTGTCCAGGGAAGTATCGCATGCTGTTCTGCCCATCTACAGAAGAATGACCAATCCCATTCTTCTCAAGCGCGTGGCCCATGGCAAAACCCAGAACAGTAATGAGTCTCTGCACAATGTCATGTGGGGACACTGCACCAAAGAAATCTGTGTTGGGAAAGACCGGGTGGAAGCAGCCACCGCTGAGGCTGTTGCGAAGTTCAACAGAGGCAACTTTGCACTGGCACAGGTCATGGACCACATGAGCTTGCCAATAACTGATCTCATGGAGGCTGCTTTGGCCAAGAAAGACAAGGTGAGGATTCAGAAAGCAGAGAAAGCAACAGCTGTGGCCGCTGTGGCAGCCCGTAGGGCAAGATGTGCGGGTCGTCAACGCCAGCAGTGGAGCAGCAAGAAGACCAGGAGGGGGAGGTGTACGGAGCTGGACTGATGGGAGACGGGGGAGAATAAGTAACTGAACCATTTCAAGAAGTCTGTGAACAATACAGGAGCACTCATATCATCTTTATTTGGCCATCTGTCTTCATCTTTTTTACAGAAACATTTCACAAACTTTCAATCACCATTTTCTCAGAATATGATTTTCAAGGACGGTAACCACGCGACGAAGGTCTTCACTTCTCATCTACTTGTGGTAGACTACCAATTTTTTCACCCCAATCATTGTAAATGAATTCGCCCCGTAGTTACAGGAGCGCTTTTTCAAAAAAATGTTGTTTTTTTTATGAATTAGAATAAAAGCCTGACATAGCATTTTCATGCGAAAATATAATGTCGGCCAATTTTTTTTTTTTTATGGAAACTAAGGCTGATACTCATAAAAATGCTCTGTAACTACTGAGAAACGCTACTTGTGAGTTCATAACAACAAATATGAGGTTGTGAGAAATTTCTAAAATATCACGCTAGAGCAGAATAGGCCGTTTCATGTTTTTTTGTCAAAAATCGAGCGTTTTTACCCATAAAAAGATCCTCAGGCAAAATTTGTGCACAAATGAGTCTTTTTTATGTGTTTTTGCTTGATAATACGCACAAATATTGCAAGAAAAAGTGCAAACATCCAGTAGAAATTTTTTGTGCCACCTCTCCCCTTAACACTGTGTAACATTTTATTAAATTTCATTTTTGAAAGAAGTTTCTTCAAAGACGGGTTTTTTTCAAATCATGCAAACAGGTCTACTTCATGACTGATTGTGTGCTTGTGCCTATGAACTTCTCATTACACTCTGTTCGCTAATATGAATGAAATGATTCCGAAACAGAAAATAACTTTGCTGATGTCTTTTGACTCTTTTTCATATGTTTTACTAGTCTTGTATTAACTTGAAATGGTTACGACTTTCGAGCGATATCCGTAGTATATAGTGTGCTCCGCATGTTAAGAAGTTGATTTTGTTGTGCTCCAGTAGCAAGTCCATTACATGTGGAATAATGAGCGACGCTTTATGATTAAACGTTTTCTTAAGAACAGTGCCGAGGAGATCCGTGGGTATTGAGGCTTCCCGCTTCGCATAATCAGTGTTTTGAAACAGTGGGGATCTTTTGTAGAAGCAGCTTAAATTTGGCACAAAGATATATCCAGTTTTGGTGGGCTAACCTTTCTGAAATAAATGTTGTTGTAAGAAACATCACGCTGTGTATTTGTATGCAAATATGAAGTTTGTATAATAGCAAGATCTTTGGGGTACTGCGTTTAAAGGTATAGAGCGTCATTTTTACATTTAGTCAAGTTTTGACTAAATGTTTTAACATAGAGGGAGAATCGAGACGAGGGTCGTGGTGTATGTGTGTGTGTGTGTGTGTGTGTGTGTGTGTGTGTGTGTGTGTGTGTGTGTGTGTGTGTGTGTGTGTGTGTGTGTGTGTGTGTGTGTAGAGCGATTTAGAGAAAACTACTACACCGATCTTCATGAAATTTTACATGGGAGTTCGTGGGTATGATATCCCCAGACTTTTTTTTCTCCATTTTTTGGATAAATGTCTTTGATGACGTCATATCCGGCTTTTCGTGAAAGTTGAGGCGGCACTGTCACGCTCTCATTTTTCAACCAAATTGGTTGAAATTTTGGTCAAGTAATCTTCGACGACGCCCGGACTTTGGTATTGCATTTCAGCTTGGAGGCTTACAAATTAATTAATGAGTTTGCTCATTAAAATTGTCATTAAAATCTATTTTTCGCAAACAGATTTAAAATTGATTGCATCGTATTCTTCATGACATTCTGAATCTAAAAATATATACATATGTCATGTTTACTCTTAAAATGTGATCACAATTAACGAAAATAGATTAATTAGTCTTACGATTAAAATTTAAGAAATCGATCCAAAAATGATTTCATCTTATTTTTTATCGTTTCCTGATTCCAAAAACATATAGATATGATAGGTTGTATTCAAAACAAGCTCAGAAACTTAACACGAATACAGAAAAGCGCGCTTTCCTGCTTAGCACAATACGCTACCGCGCTATTCTGGCGTGTGCATATCACTGCGTTTTGCACGTGGGAGGTCAATCAATCAATCAATATGAGGCTTATATCGCGCGTATTCCGTGGGTACAGTTCTAAGCGCAGGGATTTATTTATTTATTTTTATTTTTTTATTATTTTTTTATGCAATTTATATCGCGCACATATTCAAGGCGCAGGGATTTATTTATGCCGTGTGAGATGGAATTTTTTTTACACAATACATCACGCATTCACATCGGCCAGCAGATCGCAGCCATTTCGGCGCATATCCTACTTTTCACGGCCTATTATTCCAAGTCACACGGGAGGTGAGCGATTTCCTTCTCGCGGGGATTGACGAAGCTGTACTGTCTTGGTGAAAAAAATACAGTGCGTTCAGTTTCATTCCGTGAGTTCGACAGCTTGACTAAATGTAGTAATTTCGCCTTACGCGACTTGTTTTTACATTTAGTCAAGTTTTGATTCAGAGTAAACTACTAGACCGATCTGTATGAAATTTTTCATGAGAGTTCCTGGGTATGATATCCCCAGAGTTTTTGATAAATGTCTTTGATGACGTCATATCCGGCATTTTGTAAAAGTTGAGGCGGCACTGTCACACCCTCATTTTTCAATCAAATTGATTGACATTTTGGCCAAGCAATCTTCGACAAAGGCCGGACTTTGGTATTGCATTTCAGCTTGGAGGCTTAAAAATTAATTAATGACTTTGGTCATTAAAAATCTGAAAATTGTAATTAAAATTATTTTTTTATATAACGATTCAAAATTACGTTTATCGTATTTTTCATTATTTTCTGATTCCAAAAACATATAAATATGTTATATTCGGATTAAAAACAAGCTCTGAAAATTAAAAATATAAACATTATGATTAAAATAAAATTTCCGAAATCGATTTAAAAACAATTTCATCTTATTCCTTGTCGGTTCCTGATTCCAAAAACATATAGATATTCCCGGCGTTCTGTTACTATTTTTAGAAGGTCACCGCAGTGTCCAGAACGTAAATTGGACCCGTAAATTATCCTCACTGTAAAAGTGCAAAGGTCGAATCAATTTATAGCCACGCGAAAAATACACTGTCATCTATCTCTCTCTATATACGGCTTCTCTGTGTTTGTGTGTGTGTGTGTGTGTGTGTGTGTCTCTCTCTATGTGGGCAACACCTATGGATTGTTCAGTTCTGTTTGTGATGTGGTCTGGCGGCTTTTGTGTATTTGTATGTACTGGCCTTCCTTTGAGAAGCCAGAACAGTTCAAAAGGGCTTAGAGATAAGCTCTAAATTGCTCAATCCTGAGCAGTGAGAATGGTTATTTCCCTTTGACCAACGGGGGTGTTTTTCCTATCGGAGGAATTTCTTGTTTTTTTAATTTTTATTTTCTATTTTATGCAATTTATATTGCGCACATATTCAAGGCGCAGGGATTTATTTATGCCGTGTGAGATGGAATTTTTTTACACAATACATCACGCATTCACATTGGCCAGCAGATCGCAGCCATTTCGGCGCATATCCTACTTTTCACGGCCTATTATTCCAAGTCACACGGGTATTTTGGTGGACATTTTTATCTATGCCTATACAATTTTGCCAGAAAAGACCCTTTTGTCAATCGTGGGATCTTTAACGTGCACACCCCAATGTAGTGTACACGAAGGGACCTCGGTTTTTCGTCTCATCCGAAAGACAAGCACTTGAACCCACCACCTAGGTTAGGAAAGGGGGGAGGTGCAAGTTGGCTATTAAATATGAATTTCTGAATCTGATGAAACAGCGCTATGTTTTCAGCCAAGGACTTGTCACTATTTCCGTACACAGCACACAAAGCAGTAATATTATTTTTATCTGGTAAAATATCACTAGTGTTGCTCTAAAATTCGTGCATAATGGACAGTCCAATAAAAAGTGTTCACAATTTTCAACATGAAAACCACACCTGCAGGAAACATCTTTTGTCAAATGTCTTTTAAACATATCTGTATTCAAATCACTCATCTCTAATCTTACTTTACAGTGAATGATTTCAGCTATTCGATCTTTTGAGTAGACTTACGGGGGAATTACAGGGTCATCTCTGGACAAAAATATTTAAAACAACCAATTGAAATCGTTTGTTTTATATGATCAGGTAATTCATTCCATAGAGATGCTGCAGAGGGATAAAGGAATGCTTATATAATTCAGTTCTACATCAAAACATTTGCCTATCATATGGTTTGCGTGGGTGATACGGATTTACTGCTGAAATGAGAGGTGGTAAGTAATCAAGTAAATAAACTGGCGCTAGACCATTAACTAATTTAAAATAAACGATCAATTTATGTCTTCTGCGCCGTTCTTGCAGTGTTGTAAAACCTAACTCATTATAACGTTTATGATGGCTTGATTCTTTTCTATTGTAAATAGCTTCCGACCAGGTGAAAGCATTTACAAGTAGGCCCTAACTACGGTTACGTGATTTAGAGGTACAGACGCCGCTCATGATTGTGCAGCTCCACAAACCCTTTTATGGCAATATCCGTAAGCTGAAAGCAAAGACATAGAGATAGAGAGAGAGAGAGAGAGAGAGAGAGAGAGAGAGAGAGAGAGAGAGAGAGAGAGAGAGAGAGAGAGAGAGAGAGAGAGAGAGAGAGAGAGAGAGAGAGAGAATTGAATTGAATTGAACTTTATTTAACAAGGATTAAGATTTAAGGCTACGCCTTTTCTTACAATCTGTCCTTGGGACGCACGGACACACAATGATAAAATTTAAAAATTAAAAAGTTAAAAAGTTTACCAACAAAAAAAGGTCGAAAAACTTCAGCACGTGATGACAAAGATGACGATGATGATGATGATGATGATGATGATGATGATGATGATGATGATGATGATGATGATGATGAAGATAGGCATGAAGAGCATACATATGTGGTTATTCATAAAATCAAATGCATACTATGCAGGTAATTATAAGTACAAGCTGGTAGCAATCGAACATGTAGCAATAGTACAACAAAAATATGTTCAGAATATACAATGCACAGCATATCTTTGGCGTAATACTAAGTGTGGTAAATCAAAACGCGTTAAACTACTCAGACATTAAGTGTTTTTTAACACATTTTTTAAAACTTTTTAATGACTTTAAGTGCTTAAAGGATGATGGAAGTGAATTCCAAACTGATGTACCCGAAAAAGCAAGACTGGTCTTATAAAGGTCAATTCGTGGAATCGGTGGGATCAAGTTTACCGACCCATATCTGTCGGTAGCTTTATTAAATAATGATGTAATGTAAATCGGCACTTTACCGTAATACAATTTATGCATGAAAATGGCTTTGTTTAACTTGAGATGCTTTTCCAGTGGAAAAAATTTAAGCATTTTTAATTTCATATCTGTTGAGGCATTATCCTTTACTATGAGTTTAGAGTTTAGGGAGAGAGAGAGAGAGAGAGAGAGAGAGAGAGAGAGAGAGAGAGAGAGAGAGAGAGAGAGAGAGAGAGAGAGAGAGAGAGAGAGAGAGAGAGAGAGAGAGCGAGCGAGCGAGCCAGGGAGATAACACATTCAAAAATATATCAATTCCTGTCTATCAATCAGACCAAAGCCCAAAGCGTATGAATGCACATATGTTTCTGTCATGCAATACAGCAATCACTTTTCTTAATAACGAATGGGCCGCGCCCAAAATCGCCTGAAAAAAATTGATCCCTGAGAGAAAGAAAGAGCTGTCGAAGGTGTCGCTCCATATGTGAATATATTACTGCGTCTTTGGAGAGTAGGCTTGCTAACATTCTATTTGAACCTTCTGAAAAATCGTTTGGTGAGCACAAAGAGCAAGTCTCACATGAAAAACCTCATTGTTGAATGTAGAAAGTCATTGTTTTGGTTTATTAAAGTATCGTTTAAACCAAAAATCAATCGAAATTATACATAAATCCCTTATAATCTCACTGGCAATGTGCGCTTGTTGCAAGTCCAAAACGCCTGAGGTGGAAAACACTCGCTGGGACTGCATTAGCAAGTGTTCCCCTTTCTGCTGCACCTGATTGACCTATTATGAAGTTCTCCTGTTTTCCTGGGGTTTTCCAAAGCTTTATGTAACCTTTTCTCATACATGGACAATCAAAATGACGCGCTTGGCCATATAAGGAACATATATTGCAATCTAAGAGTGTACTACATCTTTGGAAAAACCGTGGAAACCATTGTGTAATTATCTGAGCATGCGCTTTGATGGGCTAAATTATTGTGTAAAAATCTGAGCTTGCGCACTTGGTGTCAAAAGTCGGCAACATTCACTTTGCGTTTCATTTTTAGCTGCGCGGGAATCTTCAATGACCAACGTACCCCAAACAAAAAGAGATTTTCCACCGGTTCGAATCAAAAACTCTAGCTCCACAACATGAGAACGTCCCCACGCCATCTGTATTCGTTGTCATTTTCTCGGACAAAAGGATATTTCTTACATAATGCGGGAATGCCTGTTTGCAACAAAAATACACAAAAAAAAGAAACATTGAAAGCTAACATTCTGTCGTCTGCATCGTGCAATACACAGTTGGTTCGTGAGGCTGACAGCGTCGAGAAATGAAGATTTCGCACAATGAAGAGAATTCCTAATCACTGATGCACTCCCTTTCAGTATCGTTATCCGTACGTGCTGCAAGATAGGTAGAGGTTACATGCCGAGTCTCAGTGATTATCAAAAATAATGGTCGAAGTTTGCGGATCATGAAAAATGCGAGCTTCAGCGAGCTTTTTCATGACCGCGAACTGAGACCATTATTTTTGATAATCACTGAGACGAGGTATGTAACCTCTTTATTCCTCCTTTCTTCAGTTATTCAAAGAAAAGAGGAGTTTTTGTGCGAAAGTTTGATCGAATCCAAATCACTCAACCAGTCTACCTGCGCTGGCGATTGAATAATGCGCGGTTGTATAGTTCAGGGAAAATCAATCAATTCTGTTAACACTTCTTGTCAGTTTCCCTGTTTTGGACTAAAATCAAGTACACAGTTATGCTGTTATTCTGCTGTGCCGGTAAAGGCAGATAGTGTGTATTCTGGTCATGTTTTGGTATCGCTTAGGAAATGTTCTTTCTTCGAATGGGACAAGCAGACGAACTTTTGCACCCGTGTTCCAACGTTAAAAACTGTAAAAAAAAAAGTTAAAAAACAAAGGAATACTGTACTCACCAATACAAGAACGGGACAAGACGGTACGAATTTTCGCTTATGGAAGCTTCATCAGGATAAACAAGAACACAAAAGACAACAAAAAGCAGACGCAACACGGAACGAACAAGGTTTGAAAGAGGTTAAAAACTGTATGAATAATGAAGTTCCGTTTTCTGGGGCAAAATAGTGTATGAAACCGCTGTATGTTCTTTAAATTGATGCGATGTGTGCATTTGGTTGCGTGTGATCTGTTTATAAAATGAAATATTGACGAAAACTAACCGTCGGATTGCAGTCTCTTGTCCAAGCAACTCAGTTCAGAAAATTTGGAAGGGGAACTACTCTTGTCGTACGAGAGTTACTTGCCTTGGGAGTTTGCGTGCACTCATAAGAGATCTAAAGCGAGTTTCTCTGCACTGATCGTTAGATTTGGATTTAGAAAACAACCAAACTCATAGATTTTATATGGAGATTAATGTGTTCAAGCCTGTAGTTGCCAGTTTAAATGCAGTATGTTTGTATTGTTTGGTCTAGAGATGTATATTTCGTACATTGGAGCGTTCGGAACTTTTCAATCGCTAAAGTAGTTCCCTGAAAGTCTAACTCATCAACCTGTGAGCTATCGAGGATTCAGGCCCGTTGTTGGGTAAGTGATTTTGGTTGTTGGGTAAGTTACCGAAAAATAACTAGCCCTACACCTTTACAGAGAGAAAGAAGCAGAGGGGGGAATAATCCTTTTTATTTTACACCAGGTTCACCGTATTCTTTCACGAGATGGTAACGTCAGCGAATCAGACCACAGGCGGAAGGTATCGTTCACTGGACCACTACTTTCATAGAAAGACTACAAGGTATGTCACTCATGGCTTCGAGTCGTGCTCCACTAACTTCAGAAAAACAATTTGCAAAAAATAATTGCCAATGTCAAGAATCTTTGTAACTTTACAAATGCCGTGATAAATGAATGTTCTAACTATCTGTACCTTTTATATTTAGCTGCCTGTCCGCTGCATGTTTTTAAACCGTATTTTGTGCGACCAAACGTGTCTGTCAACGGCATACCACTTAGATCCTGTGCGAATGATGATCGTCGTATGTCCGAGGAGATAGTAGTCCGATGCGATCATTGGTCGGATATTCGATGATTATTTTCATTGGTCGACTGAAATCGTCTGCATCGCTTCCGTTCACGGTTACTGTTATTCCGTTGTTATGCCAAAAACCTAAACTGAAACTCCCGTGGGTAGCTTCCCTTTGCTGCAATATTTACATATATATGTTTTAGACCAATGAGCACTGGTATGCATATTTGGTGCGGGATGCATGATTTCTTAGCAACTACAGGGTAGCGGTTCGCAAACGAACATTCGTCCAAATGATGGTTAAAACAACCTGCAGCGGACGGCAGCTGAAAATTAAAGGTACATACAGTTAAAACGATCATTCAACTGTATTTATTTGACCTCACACAGACTGTAGGAAGAGGCAAACCGTCTTGAACAAAAAAATTGTCCGCAGGAAGCGACTCCAAGAACACAGACGACTCGAAGCTGAGTGTCATACCTTGTAGTCTTTCTATGAAAGTAGTGGTCCAGTGAACGATACCTTCCGCCTGTGATCAGACTGAAAATGTGCGCGACACAAACTCAGAGAGCGACCTTGGCATTGGTGACGTCAAATGTTCGAAAACAAAATTAATTACTTTTTATGTTCAATGTACGTCATGTTTGACTGATGTTTTGTTTCTCCAGATTATTACGGCGTCATATCAAATTAATTGGGGTTTGTATTATGCACAGATTTAAATTTAAGCTGAGAGATATGCAGTGAAATAGACGGACTACTTTCAAACCTTTAGGGTTACTTACCGCACAACTTCTTGAGGCCCTGCATGGGATGTAGGCTTGACATTGAGAAGTACTTATTTTAGTACATTCTTTTCGCGGTTACAGTGGGTATAACCGCGAAAAGAATGTACTAAAATAAGTACACATTGTTCTATTGTAACTCACGTTGGGAATCCCTCGCGACTTTCTTGTTTAGTGGGGCACTGAGGGGGTTTCGGCAAGCCTCGACCCCCGTAAGTGCCCCACTAAACAAAGAAAGTCAGTCGGGATTCCCCAATGCGAGTAAAAAAAAAAAAGTAATCTCCATCTGAAAATCAAACTTCAATACTGCTCACATGTTTCACTGTATCTGAAAATCAATCTTCAACGTTTTCATCGTGTCGTCTGCTACCAGCGTCTGACATGTATTGTTCGACTCCAGCGAGCGAAGAAACACTATGTACAGCGAATTGACACTTCCAGTGATGCTGTTGTTGTCACTCCTTCAGATACGTTTCTATTTGCAAACATCCATAAAGTAATATTTTGTTAATCATTTTTAAAACATTTCTTCTGAGTAGAATGAAGCTAAATCAAACCACACATTAAATCCACACAAAAAAATCTAAATCAAAGCCATATTGCGCGTAACATAAAGCAACAGTTTAACTGTCTGCAAGGGAGATTGTTAGTAGTATATCTAAAGGAAAAGAATGGATTCCATGGAAGCTCGTGTAACTATGCACATTGAACATCTTTGAAGCTTCGGATATAACTCGATGAAACAATAAAGAACCAAAACTTAAAACATGTCCCAACAGTTGTTAGTCCACCTCTCTCTTCACCCGACCCCCACACTCACAAATTTTGTGTCTGAAAAGCTCTCAAACGCACTGGCACACACGCACACACACTGACTTATACAGAGTCCATTTAGAAAGATGTTCAGTAATTGCGATAAAAGACAAGACTTTTGTCTCCTTTGGTAAACATCACGGTGTTTTTTCCCGCCACTGCTTATCCACGTGTAAAAATATTTCCCATCAGACAGCGCGAGTGGAGAAACTACGTCATATCATAGGGGAATCCCCTACCGGAGCAGGATCGGAGCAGAACCGGAGCGTGTGTACGTGTGAGAGGGCAGGTGGAGAGCGGAGACATTTACTTGCTCCGCTGCACCCTTGCTCCGCTCCACCCTTGCTCCGCTCCACCCTTGCTCCGCTTGCTCTGCCTGTGTGTGAGCCCCCCTTTAGGCGTTTGACAGACGTCGTATCGAAATCTTACGTCATTATTTTACGCCCAGAGACTGTGTTGGATATCCATGATAGCGCTGTTCAAATATTGTCTGCTGGAATCAGAGTTGTGTTATTTAATGGGACAACTGAACATTCTGTGCTGGAAAGGTCTTTCCTAAGTCTATATTGCCCTAGCACATTTGGCACATCCAAAATATTTCGTGTCTGAAATAACGTCGAATGTCAAAGTTTGCCACAAAATAGGCCTATATCGCTACATCGAACACACAAACGAACAGACGCCAAACAATGAACAAAACGTAGACTCACAGGGGTGAGCCAAAAACCAACCTTCAACGCTGCTCTCCGGAAGGGCAGAATATCCAGGAGTCGATCGAGGACGATGGCGTAGACGACAGTGGCTTCGTGTCCCCAGCCCTTGGACCTGACCACCTCGAATCGAGTGTGATACTTGGGTGCGTCCATGGCCAGAGTGACGTTGCCCTCGAATGACGACACAGCGTTGTTGATGACGTGCACAAGGTGGGCGTGGCCAAAGTCGAGAGCGGAGCGACACAGGCGGATAGCGTTGTCGTAAATGGGCTCCACGGAGAAGACTTGTCGGCCCTGCATAGCCGCTTGCAGCGACACTAACCCTACGTTGGCTCCGATGTCGATCAGGGGAAGGCCACTGCTAACCTTGATGAACTTTTCGATCTCATCCTTCTCGAAGATGTGCCCTTGCAGGGCGAACGCCGTGACGGAGCGATCCGCATTGGCCGAGTCGTACACGTAAAAGGACAAGTTTCCAAATCCCGTCGGAAGCGTAAGTTTACGCAACTTCTGGCTCCTGTCACACGTCATAGGCGACCAATCAGAGGCTCTGCGTGTGAAAAAAGTCCCCATGCGTTCCAACTCTGCTGGTTTGGTTTTGTCGTCAGCGAAATTCATTTCCTTTAACTTCCTCTTCATCTCAAACTCGGCGTTGATGTGGCCGTTCACTGAAGGCGCTACCATGATGGTCTTCAAGTTGTCTGGAGTTTTGTAAGTTGCCTGGCTAGGATATATGTAGCCTCGATAACCAAAGAACAGCAGAGTGAAAAGAACAATCGTTGCGATTGCTGTCGGGGCAGAGAATCGAAATCTACACGTCGTCATCTCGAACTCGTACTTGGTTCTTGTTCTAGATGAGGGATACCCGCGTTGTCCCCGTTGGAGTGATGATGTTATTTTCTGCACACAAGAACAACTTCACGTTATAGCACAAAAAGCGAGAAGTTACACCATGACCATCGACGTCATTGCTGTTATTGCCGTTGGTATGGTCGCGGTTGGTGTTGTTGCCGTTGCCATCGTTATAAGAAGATAGCAACCCGATTTTTTTCCCTGTAGTCTTTGCTAATTGCCTTTCGTGTTTGTAATGGATATTTTCTCTTAAAATGGAGAGTATTTATCCTACGTACCTGAGACAGACCATCCATGTCATGAATAAACCACCGTCTGTTTTGAAGCATATGCGTCAAAACGCAAGCTGCATTGGATGTGCCTGTTGTTATTTTAATTTCTTTAAAGTACCGTAGATTCGTTAGTAAAAACACTATTTTTAGCTGTGCTTTGTTAGGCCAAAAAAAAATTGTCTGTTTCTGGTCACCCGACCGACCCTAAATTTCGGCGCCGACCCTAAACTTTTGTTTTCCAAACTCAAATTTTTTTTTTTTTTTTTTTTTTTTGTGGTGGTAAAGGACAGGGTGAGAAAATGAACAACAAAAACGTGTGAAAACGAAAGTCCGCTGACGATTTGTAAATGTGTTGAGTGTCTTGTCTCTAGCTCTATGTATAGTGAATCCAGTATCTTTGCGCGAT
>NC_090256.1:79610883-79725883 GCF_037325665.1 Littorina saxatilis | reverse complement strand
AGTGCCTGGCGTCCTGGTACGCAGCATTTCAGTGGCTGGCGTCTGGTACGAACGAACGAAAACTACTGCTTTAAGTTCTCACATGAACTACTGCCTATTGGGGACAATATATTTAATAGGATTAAAAACATTACAAACAAGCTGGCCAATGAGAGCATAAAAGGTCATATGATAAAATCTTTGAGATATTGCAGGCTCGTACCCTTCACCCTATTTTTTCGAGATACCATGTGTTACAATGGGACTGGACCTTTAAAAATAGGTTGTTATAACCAATATATACTTTGTTAAAAAAAAAGGATGAAATTTCAGTGCCACTGGTTAAAAACAGTAAACTAGAGGAAATAGAAAGTCTGCCTAAAAGGCACTTTATACTTTGTACATAACTATGTACGCATATTTTACTCGCCATGTCACATGAACACATACGTGAAACAGAGAACATAGACAATATAAAAACAATATACATGAAACTTTCATTCACGAATATGTTAAGAAAATTTAAATAAAATACCTCAGATTTTGTTTGCTCCGGTTGAAATCATGTTAAAATATTCCTAGTGAAGTCGTTTCCTTTTTTCACAGCACAAAAGCGTTTCTCCCTCAGGGGTAGTCTGAAGTCGGTCGCCCCTTCGAAGAGACTGTTCTTTGGGCGGAAAATGTGGAAAACAATGTCACAATACGCGCCGCGCGGGCTGTAATAGCAGATTGTGCATATAGCCTATACATTTTTTTTTTGTTCAATCAAAATTGGTTCAGAGGTTCAGTTTATAATGCGTTATTAATTACTTAACAGCTTTTAACGTCTGGTACGCCCGGTTTTACAAACTTATATCTGGTTTGAAACGGCCATTGGTGGTATATGGACGAAAGTCTTGACGAACTTGCCCTGCATAAGCGAAGCAGAGATGGCCGACTTACTGATACAACTGCGTCGACGTTCGACATCGGACAAGTTATTCGACGCATCCAGCGCAAAGAATGCAAATCCTGTTAGGCGGTACAGTTCGTGAACGATGTACATACTGTGTGCAGAAAATGTATTTTTGCAAGGCACAACAGTAAGCAACTGTGGTGATCAAACTCAGAGCGAGTGTGCTGACGTCAATGAAGCGGCCTCGCTACAAAGTATTATGCTGCAAAGGCGCTTGGAGCCTTATAGTGTGGTATGACAAGTCATATAAACAGCTCCCGTGGGATTTGAATGCCAAAATTGATTTTATTGGTTTAACTGGTTCATTTAGGGTAAAACTATTGAAAAATGATGGGGTTCAAATTTTCCGACCCCTCAACCCCCCTCCGGTCCCCCCAGAACCGACTGAATTCCTAACTCCGCAAATAATGGACAGATTGCTATGATCTTAAGGTCGTTTTGGGGTATTTTGCTGATGCTGAGTCCATTTGTCATGTTTTCGAGGCGATCGCAAGTGCCTATCATCGACTTCCGGTTATGGCAATGGCAAATTCAGGGTTAGTATCGTCATTTTGGGGAGAAATTCACCTATGCATGTAATACCTCTTTTTCACGGTTTACAGGCATGACTGGTGCACTCTATTTTGCATTAAAAGTGTTCTGGTAAAAGATAGGTATGCCAAGACTTCCCAAGTGAGATGAATATTGGTGTACGTGTAATTGCTCGAATTTAGCCCATACACTATTTGTATCCGTAGTGTGTATAATATTACAATTTTCATTGCATATAAATAAGATTGACATTTTCAAAATACACAATCATTTATTACCATCACAAATACAATTCTCAACAAAACTGTATATCAATGCTAATACATGTATTGACAAAACAACGTTCAAAATCGAAGAAATTTAGTAATAAATTGCATGATAATACATATACACCATAGGTATAAACATAACATAATATGTATAAACATAACAGTTCTGGTATTTAGAGGACTAAATTAGTCATTCATCAATATCATCTTCATCTCCATCATCCCTGATAACGTTCGTGCAATCACCGGCATAGCATTTGCAGAGAGGAGTGCATGAAATCCTATTGCACCTTCCCGTGCACCCTGATTTGCAGCCACATTTCGTCAGCTCAACAACCGCCCGAGGGGCAGGTAAGGCGAGAAATCTCACAGAAACTGGAACTCCGTCCTTTACATGCCAGCCGTTGTGTTCAATTGGAGGAAGGGTCGGACAATTGGTGGTGTAGGATTTGTATCGCATGGCAATGTAGTTGCGCTTGTCAGATGGGGCATCACTGCTGCCCGTGTAGGAGGCAACATCTCTCCCTCTAAATTCTTGGAACGAAACAGCTCCCACCTCAACTCTGGTATCGTTGTGGGGCCACTCGAACTGTACACTCGGCATACAAACTGTTCTAACCATTGATTTTGACCTGCGTTTGCAGTTGCTCATTCGGGATAACATCTTCACCAAGCTGCCGAAAACAATCGATGACAGGGTCATCTTCATCCAGTTTCATGTAGGCACCTGCCCAGGTTTTCTTGGTGATACCCACAAATTTTCCACCCCAGTTGGCACCGGAGAAATTGTGGAGTCCGATGAGGCCTTGAGATTTGTATCGTGCAATGACTCGCACTCGTTCCCCCACATCGATTTCACGGTATTTCACGCCTTTACCAGGGAGAAACTTAAGAGAAGTGTTTGCTCCAAGGTGACCACGGGAAACCAAGTCGAGAAGAAGTCTGAGTACGTCAGTGTCTGGCGACCAAACGCATATTTCTTGCTCCACACTCTCATCTGTAGCAGGCAAGACTTGATGAGGAATCAATGTATCAGCCTCTTCGTGGGAATGGTTTTCTTCGAAATCTTGGCCTTTGATCTTAGTATCGTAAGCTACAACGAGCTTGAAGGTGTCACTGCTGGCAAAATGCTCAAGAAGGGCCTGGGCGAACATAGCTGTCAGAGTACTCTTGGTTTTTGAGGCAGAGCTAGAGGAGCTCCTTGATAGACATCGTAATCTTCATGTCTGTGTGGATTTGGAATTCTGTGGACGTTTCTTCCCAATTCCCTCTTCTATTTCTGCCCTCTGATTGAGTCTTCTAAATACCGGAACAGTATTTATGCTGAGTGTACAGTTCGAGTGGCCCCAAAACGATACCAGAGTTGAGGTGGGAGCTGGTTCGTTCCAAAAATTTAGAAGGAGATTGCACGAACGTGATCAAGGATGATGTAGATGAAGATGACCATGATGAATGAATGATTTAGTCTTCTAAATACCGGAACTGTAAATGTTGCAAAAGTTATCATTTATCATTATTAATAGTATTATTATTATTATTATAAGTATGATGAGAACACCAGCAGAGGAAAGATCACATTAGAAGAGAACGGGAAGGTGCTAACTGGAAAGCATGCTGCCAACCAATTTGCTGAAAGCTATGCAGCTGAGAGCAACCTCCATGTTAGCCCCGAGAAACAGAGAGAAGCAAGAAGAGAGAAAAGAGAGAGACCTGCCAGACAGTCGACAGTGGACGCCATGAGTCAACCACTCACACTCCACGAGCTGCACTCAGCTCTGAAAAAGTCAAAGGCGAAGAAGTCCCCTGGCCCAGACGGCATCACCAACGAGATGCTAACCCACCTTGGTAGTGCAGCAGAGAACAAGCTACTCGAGGTCTTCAACAGCAGCTGGCAAGAAGGATCGCTACCACAACTCTGGCGAGAAGCGATCATGATCCCCATCTTAAAAAAAGGGAAGGATCCAAAGAAGGCCACCAGCTATCGCCCAATCAGCCTCACCAGCTGTGTTGTGAAGACCCTGGAGAGAATTGTGAACGAGCGCCTCAGGTGGTACCTGGAATCCAGGAACCTCCTCGCCCCTGAACAAGCTGGATTCCGACAGTTCCGCAGCACTGAAGATCAGGTCACTTACCTGGCGCAAGAAGTTGAAGATGCCTTTCAGGAACAGAAGCTGGTCTTCGTCACCTGGATAGATCTTCAGAAGGCCTTTGACAAGGTCTGGAAAGATGGACTCCTTGTAAAACTGCTGAGGAAAGGCGTGTCCAGCAACATGTACCAGTGGATTCGCTCTTACCTCTATAACCGCAGGGCAAGAGTTAACGTCGACCAGACCAAAAGCAAGAAGTTCCTCCTTCGTCATGGCGTCCCTCAGGGCGGAGTCCTCTCCCCCACACTCTTCCTTCTCTTCATCGACGATCTGGTGTCTGAGATGCCCAAGGGGATCAAAGCTGCTCTCTACGCAGACGACCTTGTGATCTGGTGCAAGGAGGAGCACGCAAGTACTGCCACCTACAGAATGCAGCAAGCGGCAGATAGGCTGAACGCATGGGCAGAAGATTGGTGCGTCTCCATCAACAAGGAGAAATCCTCCACCACCCTATTCACACTGTCGCCAAAGCAGAAAGCCGGAACCATTAGGCTTGGTGGAACTCCTCTGAGAGAGGATGAAGAAGCAACGTACCTTGGTGTCACCTTTGATAGACGGCAGACCTGGAAACCACACATTGCACAGGCAGAGACGAAGACCCGGCGCAAGCTAGCCATACTCAGGAAGCTGGCAGGTACCACCTGGGGAGCAAACGAGAAGATACTGAAGACAGTATACCAGGGAACAATCAGACCCCACCTTGAGTACGGCTCCACAGCGTGGTCAACCTCAGCCAAGACAAACCTGCAGACCCTTGACCGTGTGCAAAACCAGGCCCTCCGACTCATCACTGGTGCAATGAAATCCACGCCCATCAAGGAAATGGAGAAGCTTACCACCATCCAACCCCTCTGTCTGAGAAGAGAAGCCAAGACTATGGTACAGGCCGAGAAGCTCAAGTGCCTACCCGACCACCCCATGAAGCACAGACTAAGCAACCTCACCAAGAACCGGCTTAAACGGAGCAGTTTTGTACACGAGAGCAAGAGACTTTCTCGACAGTACAGGGAAGTCCTTCCACAGAACACTCTACCTCTGACTCAAGAAGAAGAGGAAACCCCCAAGGCAACAGAGAAACCAGGCATCCAGATCTGCACCAGTGTTCCACATGTTACCTCAGGAGAAGATCAGAATGACACAGCTCGACAGGCACTCACCTTAGCCCTGATCGACGAACAGTACCCAAAAGAGGCGTGGATCCATGTATACACCGATGGATCAGCAACTAACGCCGTGCTCAATGGAGGTGCAGGCATTCTCATCCAGTTCCCTGGGGGACATACAGCTACTTCCAGCGTTGCCACTGGCAAACACTGCACAAACTATAAAGCAGAAGCAGAAGCTCTCATGCAGGCCGCCTCCTTCGTTCAGGACTCCGCAGACCCTTGCTACCAAGTTGTCTTCCTCTCGGACGCCCTTTCAGTCCTTCAGGCCCAAGAGAACGACAAACTCCCACAGCTGGCCAAAGCATTACAGATGGTCAGACAAACCAGAAGAGTTGTCCTCCAGTGGATACCAGCACACTGTGGGATACCAGGAAATGAAAGGGCAGATGAGCTGGCAAAAGAAGGAGCCGTGGAAGACCAACCTGAAAACAGTGTCAGCTTTAGTGAGCAGAAGACAATCATCAAGGCATTGATGAGGCCAAGGACAAACAGAGATGACTACCACACAATGTCCAGAGAGCAGCAAGTCAACCTCATCAGGCTGCGTACTGGCCACAACAGGCTCAATGCTCACATGAACCGAAAGTTCAAGCTGGCGCCATCACCAACCTGTGCCTGCGGTCAAGAGGACCAAACAGCGGAACACATCTTACAGCGATGTCCATTACTAGATGAGGAACAAAAAGAAGTGTGGCCGTCACCAACTCCCTTGCAGACCAAACTATACGGCAGTCGACAGGAGTTGGAGAAAACGACAACATTTATCACCAGTGCTGGACTGATTGTGTAACCTCTGCGAACGCCAAGAAGAAGAAGAAGATTATAAGTATTATTGTTATTATCAGTATTATTATCAGTATTATTATGTTTTTACCGATGATGTATATGTATTATCATGCAATTTATTGATACATTTCTTTTGTTTTGAACGTGGTTTTTTATCAATACATGTATTAGCATTGACCCAATAAACATGCCAGAACTGGGCCACTGCTGGCTTTTTGCTGGCAAGTTTGGTAAAGCTGGCCATAAAAAAACCAACACTGGGCCAATTATGGTTTGCCAACAAAGGCCCAGTTATGGCTTGCCATCACTGGCCCATCTCTGGCATTCCAGTAATATTGTCGGCCAGTAAAATGCCTTAATTGGCCCACTGTTGGCACGCCATTGATGGCCCAGTGCTTGTTTGCCAGCATTGGGCCATAGGTGGCGATTTGCTGGCAATTATAGGTGGGTTTTTGCTGGCACGCCAGCAGTGGGCCAATGCTGGATTATTGCTGGCAAGAAGATCTGCGACAGCACAGCGGTATGACTTTCTCACTTGGAGTGACGTAATGTACAAACAAATGTCGAAATATCTTGACGTCACTCGTGATGATGACGCATTGTCAACTAAATCCGGCCCGCGGTGGTTCTGCAGATGTCCGGTTATTTGTTTTGCATTCAACTTCAAGGAATTTCCAAAGCACCTTCTTCGATTTCAGTACGCGTCCGATCTCCTCCGGCTAGAAGCAAGCGTGGTGAGTTTCACAAACAGTTGTGTGAGCAGGTCGTCGCAACGGCGTTAGATCTAGTATCTTCTTGTTCTTTTCCTCCGTTGTCGGTCTTTTTATATTTAGTCAAGTTTTGACTAAATATTTTAACATCGAGGGGGAATCGAAACGAGGGTCGTGGTGTATGTGCGTGTGTCTGTGTGTCTGTGTGTGTGTGTGTAGAGCAATTCAGACTAAACTACTGGACCGATCTTTATGAAATTTGACATGAGAGTTCCTGGGTATGAAATCCCCGAACGTTTTTTTCATTTTTTTGATAAATGTCTTTGATGACGTCATATCCGGCTTTTCGTGAAAGTTGAGGCGGCACTGTCACGCCCTCATTTTTCAACCAAATTGGTTCAAATTTTGGTCAAGTAATCTTCGACGAAGCCCGGACTTCGGTATTGCATTTCAGCGTGGTGGCTTAAAAATTAATTAATGACTTTGGTCATTAAAAATCTGAAAATTGTAAAAAAAATTAAAAATTTATAAAACGATCCAAATTTACGTTTATCTTATTCTCCATCATTTGCTGATTCCAAAAACATATAAATATGTTATATTTGGATTACAAACAAGCTCTGAAAATTAAATATATAAAAATTATTATCAAAATGTTTTTTTCGAAATCAATTTAAAAACACTTTCATCTTATTCCTTGTCGGTTCCTGATTCCAAAAATATATAGATATGATATGTTTGGATTAAAAACACGCTCAGAAAGTTAAAACGAAGAGAGGTACAGAAAAGCGTGCTATTCTTCTCAGCGCAACGAATACCCCGCTCTTCTTGTCAATTCCACGGACACTGCCTTTGCCACGGGCGGTGGAGTGACGATGCTACGAGTATACGGTCTTGCTGCGTTGCGTTGCGTTCAGTTTCATTCTGTGAGTTCGACAGCTACTTGACTAAATATTGTATTTTCGCCTTACGCGACTTGTTTTCAACTTTCTTCTGCTGGACGTTTGAGTCAGTTCGCAAAATATAATAGACTTTAAGAAGTCGTCCTCTCTGTAAGAAAGAATCTGCGCGCGCGCGCGTGTGTGTGTGTGTGTGTGTGTGTGTGTGTGCGCCCGCGCGCGCGGTTGTGTGTGTGTGTGTGTGTGTGTGTGTGTGTGTGTGTGTGTGCGCCCGCGCGCGCGGTTGTGTGTGTGTGTGTGTGTGTGTGTGTGTGTGTGTGTGTGTGTGCCTTTTTCCTTTCTTTGTGTGATTGAGTTTGTTTTGTCTCTGTCAAAAGAAAAGCACCATAGGCATTACCATAAGCTTACTTGTAACCAAACAAATTGCATCTTGTGAATGTTGACATTGAGTATGTGTCTATTCACTCCAGGACAAAGATTTGTGCAAGTGTCTGACTGCCCAACTGGATAAGATGCAGCTCGCCTGGGTCTCAGTTCCTGAGAGAAACGCAAGAGAGCTGTCCGAGACAACGTAAGCTTCGCAGGTTAGATCAAAATACATATTCCTGTTGACCCCTTACTTCTGCTTGGCATTTTAGTCAGTTCAGAAAATATGATAGATTACAAGAAGTCGTCCTCTCTGTGAGAATGCCTCTGTGTGTGTATGTGTGTGTGTGTGTGTGTGTGTGTGTGTGTGTGTGTGTGCGCGTGTGTGTGTGCGCGTGTGTGTGTGTGAGCGCGCGCGCGTGCGTGCGTGCGTGTGCTGTTTGCTTGCATGCCTGCGTGTATGCTTGCGTTTGTTTGGTTGTTTGGTTGTGTGTGTGTGTGTGTGTGTGTGTGTGTGTGTGTGTGTGTGTGTGTGTGTGTGTGTGTGTGTGTGTGTGTGTGTGTGATATGGAATAATGAATTAAAACCAACAAAACTCGTTTGCTTTCATTTTTCAAGAGGTGAACGGCAGGAGGACTTGAGAGTTTCAATGGCTTACCGTAGGCTACGACGTCAGGACAAAGAAAAGAAGCGTTATCTCAACGTTGCGGATGCGAACAGAGAAATGACAGAATCAAGACAATCCTACGGAGGTTTACTGGGAAGTGAACAAGAAACATTCCTGCCTTTGGTCATCATGTCTCGAGTGTGAAATTTAGAACGCTGTACAAATAAAATAAAACAGTGAGCAACTGAAAACAAAGCGTACGTTTCTGTAATGTTTTGGTAATGAGTTGTTGCTGTTTGGAAGCTTTACATTTGTTTTGTTTTTAATATATATTACTGTATTGTTGTTGTGCCCGCTATAACTGCGTTGATGACGATATTCTGTCAAAACCACTGCCTTTACTTGCCAGATAAGTTACACGACAAATGTGATTAGCATTTCAATTGCATTTTACTGATGAATTTGATAATTACGCATATGCATATTGCTAATGTACAGCTTGACAGCATTGCCCTTTGCTTTATTTGCGCACGTCTTGCCGCCAGCATGGGTTGAAAAGTCCATTGATGTGCTGTGTTTTGTTATTGTTATTACATTCACAGTAAACAATGACAAAACAAAGCATATTTATAGACTTCTAACAACCATCTATGGGCTAACAAGACTGTGCAGATCGAGTACATGAACAGAGCCGTCATTCTATCCGAATCAGTGGTATTGGTATATTTCCTGCAACTTATTGGCATTTTGCTGGCAATGGTAAAGACAGAAATATGGCATTTTGCCGGGCCACAACTGGCCCGGTAATTTCAGCAGGTAAAGGGCCATTAACAGAAAATATATGGAAAAAAGGTTTTTTTATATGGAACTAAAAACCTGCAAAATGCTGGCAAAATGCTGGCAAAATGCTGGCAAAATGCTGGGTTTTTGATGGCAAGCCATCAATAAGCCATCAAATAAATGATGGGTTTTTGCTGGCAAAATGATGGCAAAATGATGGCAAAATGATGGCAAGCCATCAAAAAGCCATCAAATAAATGATGGGTTTTTGCTGGCAAAATGATGGCAAAATGATGGCAAAATGATGGCAAGCCATCAAAAAGCCATCAAATAAATGATGGGTTTTTGCTGGCAAATTGCTGGCAAATTGCTGGCAAAATGATGGCAAGCCATCAAAAAGCCAGCAAATAAATGATGGGTTTTTGCTGGCAAAGTGCTGGCTTGCCAGTGATGGCCCATCAATTTGCCAATGTGCATACGGGTAATATGCCAGCATTGGGCCATAAGTGGGCCTTTGATGGCAGTAGTTCTGG
Source organism: Littorina saxatilis (assembly GCF_037325665.1). NCBI lineage: Eukaryota > Metazoa > Mollusca > Gastropoda > Littorinimorpha > Littorinidae > Littorina > Littorina saxatilis. Next base: position 79,716,155 of record NC_090256.1, on the reverse strand, counting down.
CAACTGGCATTGCCATCAAAACGCCAGCAATGGCCCAGTTCTGGCATGTTTATTGGGGATATACAGTTTTGTTGAGAATTGTATTTGTGATGGTAATAAATGATTGTGTATTTTTAATTGTCAATCTTATTTATATGCAATGAAAATTGTAATATTATACAGTGACACAACAGATACAAATAGTGTATGGGCTAAATTTGAGCAATTACATGTTCACCAATAGGCTATTCATCTCACTTGGGTAGTCTTGGCATACCTATCTTTTTCTTCTTCTGCGTTCGTGGGCTGAAACTTCCACGTACACTCGTGTTTTTTGCACGAGTGGAATTTTACGTGTATGACCGTTTTTTACCCCGCCATTTTGGCAGCCATACGCCGTTTTCGGAGGAAGAATGCTGGGTATTTTCGTGTTTCTATAACCCACCGAACTCTGACATGGATTACAGGATCTTTTTCGTGCGCACTTGGTCTTGTGCTTGCGTGTACACACGGGGGTGTTCGGACACCGAGGAGAGTCTGCACACAAATTTGACTCTGAGAAATAAATCTCTCGCCGAACGCGGGGACGAACTCACGCTGACAGCGGCCAACTGGATGCAAATCCAGCGCGCTACCGACTGAGCTACATCCCCTCCCTATACCTATCTTTTACCAGAACACTTTTAATGCAAAATAGAGTGCACCAATCGTTTTATCATGCCTGTGAACCGTGAAAAAGAGGTATTACATGCATAGGTGAATTTCTCCCCAAAATGACGATACCGCTAACCCTGAATTTGCCATTGCCATAACCGGAAGTCGATGATAGGCACTTGCGATCGCCTCGAAAACATGACAAATGGACTCAGCATCAGCTAAATACCCCAAAACGACCTTAAGATCATAGAAATCTGTCCATTATTTGCGGAGTTAGGAATTCAGTCGGTTCTGGGAGGGCCCGAAATGGAGGTCGGACAATTTGAACCCCATCATTTTCCAATAGTTTTACCCCAAATGAACCAGTTAAACCAATAAAATCAATTTTGGCATTCAAATCCCACGGAAATACACTTCATACCACACTATAAAGTACTGCGAGTGTGTTGCTGGATAAGTGTTGGCCGTCGCGATATAACCTTCGTGGTTGAAAACGACGTTAAACACCAAATAAAGTAAAGATAAGTGTTGGGCTTGTGCGGTGTATGGGATTAACTTGATGGCTGCGTTATTTGGTATCTCACACAATCAGTTTTCATATTCAGTCATATGATGCATTGCACACAAACACACACACAGATTCATTATTCTCTCCTGTAAATGTCTGCATGCAAAAGCTGGGTTTTTTGACAAAGTTATGAGCAGCATGTTTATGTAATTTCTGTCAGTATATCCAGGAGACCATGCCATGTTGGCTGGGCATTTCTAATATACCCGGTAGTTATATATTGCGCCTACAAGCTCTCTGTAGGAATTCCTAATTTGCTTTGAATTATCAGTTTGGGAAATGTAAAGTTAATTGCTATTGGCAGTCCGTAAGGAAAAACAAGATGACACAAACGGAATTTGATTATGTGTTGGTGTTGTTTTTACACAGAAAAGGACAAATCCAAAAACAGAGACTGCCAGCGTTCCAAAATTCAGAATAAAGAAAACAAGAAAGGTAGGTTGTTGGAACGTTTGTTCTTGACAAAACAATACATTCACAAATGTATCGACCGGCCAACGGTCTTGACAGTAAATGAATGAATTTGCTTGGGACTTTCCCAACAAGCGGCAAACACATGCGATCAAGCTCATTAATTGTCTGTGCACTTAAAAGACCGTTGGGTCGATATATTTGTGAATGTATTGTTTTGTCAATAACAAACGTTCCAACAACAGAATGGGACAGTCGTGCAACCACGTGGCTGACACACTTTCCGTTGTTTCACACTACATGAAGGAATCGACACTGTGTCAGCAAACACTAACTTGTTCACAGTGCAAATGTAGGTGGAAGGTGCATGATGCAAAGAAAACTGCACCAGCTGCTCTCGATTACATACTAATTGTTAAGTAAGTTCTGTTATTTGTATAATAATTAATATTAAAGAAATTGGGGTTGTGTTACCTAAAGGAATACATCAGAGTGTGATCATTTTTTTTCAGAACACAAGTCTCAAAGTTAAAATATAGAGCTTGTTAACTAACAGCTACAACACTGGGTAAAAAGAAAAAGTTATATTTAGAAAGTGCATCATCAACCTATGCGTTTTTACATTTAGTCAAGTTTTGACTAAATGTTTTAACGTAGAGGGGGGAATCGAGACGAGGGTCGTGGTGTATGTGCGTGTGTGTGTGTGTGTGTCTGTCTGTGTGTGTGTGTAGAGTGATTCAGACTAAACTACTGGACCGATCTTTATGAAATTTGACATGAGAGTTCCTGGGTATGAAATCCCCGAATTTTTTTTCATTTTTTGGTTAAATGTCTTTGATGACGTCATATCCGGCTTTTCGTGAAAGTTGAGGCGGCACTGTCACGCCCTCATTTTTCAACCAAATTGGTTGAAATTTTGGTCAAGTAATCTTCGACGAAGCCCGGACTTCGGTATTGCATTTCAGCTTGGTGGCTTAAAAATTAATTAATGACTTTGGTCATTAAAAATCGGAAAATTGTAAAAAAAAAATAAAAATTTATAAAACGATCCAAATTTACGTTCATCCTATTCTCCATTATTTTCTCATTCCAAAAACATATAAATATGTTATGTTTGGATTAAAAACAAGCTCTGAAAATTAAATATATAAAAATTATTATCAAAATTAAATTGTCGAAATCAATTTAAAAACACTTTCATCTTATTCCTTGTCGGTTCCTGATTCCAAAAACATATCGATATGATATGTTTGGATTAAAAACACGCTCAGAAAGTTAAAACAAAGAGAGGTACAGAAAAGCGTGCTATCCTTCTTAGCGCAACTACTACCCCGCTCTTCTTGTCAATTTCACTGCCTTTGCCATGAGCGGTGGACTGACGATGCTACGAGTATACGGTCTTGCTGAAAAATGGCATTGCGTTCAGTTTCATTCTGTGAGTTCGACAGCTACTTGACTAAATGTTGTATTTTCGCCTTACGCGACTTGTACATATTGTCAAGAGACGAGGTCGGTGGTATATGTTTGTGTGTAGAGCAATTTCCGGAGAACTTCAACATTATGTTTAGGTCAGAAGCAAACCAGCCATGTAACTGGCGAGTAAAAATGGCGGCATCCCAACCTGCCGCATCCCAACCTGTCACATCCCAGCCTGGCGCACCCCAACCTGCCGCATCCCACCCTGCCGCACCCCAACCTCCCGCATCCCACCCTGCCGCATCCCACCCTGCCGCACCCCAACCTGCCGCATCCCACACTGCCGCACCCCATGTTCATACTCACCAAATGCGAGTGAAGATGCTGAATCAAATTGTTGGTTTGGTTAATAAATGTGCTCTCTGGCTAGTAAATTTTCAGAATTTTTTTGGACTTTCAGGGCTGCATGCTTAGAAAGTTAAAAAAAATATTTATTTTTTTAAACCACACTGAAGCGCGCTTTCCTGTGGAGCGGTTCTGCTACTGCGCTATGCTGGGTTGTCACTATGTCACTATGTCACTTCAAGCGATCAGCGGGCCGTTACCTTATTCGACGTGGATGCTGGATTTCAGCAAAGCATTGTCCTTGTGAAATGTACTGCGTTCAGCATCATTCTGTGAGTTTGACAGACTGACGTAACGTGTTTTATAAATTAGCATCTCAGCATAAGATTTGCTTCTGTGTCAAGTAAAAAATAAAAAAATAAATCCTTTTCAGGTATGCTTCAGGACAAGACAAGCTTCCCCGGACGACTCTTCAAAGCCTCAATTTTGACCCAAGAAGTCCGGATGCAAGGAAGCGTGACTAAGAGATCTTCAACAACCTGGACTAACCTTTGATTGGAAGCTGCACATACTGCACTAGGGTTTTCAAGGTGTGATACTTTTTTTCCAATACCCGACAAGTTAGTAGCAACACTGAACAGTTAAACTGTTAAACAGTTAAACTGAGCTGTCAGGTGAAAATGTTATGTGGTTTCGATATGATTACGGTATCTATGAGCGATCTTGTGACCTATTTGCATAGGTAAAATCAGTACTTTGTTTACAGTGAGGAATGGTAGTGCTGTGACTCCTGTGTGTGAGTTCAGGTTTAATTTTAAATGCCTGCATGCATGCAGTGAAGACAGAAGACAATGGGGGAAGCTGGTGATAACTTGTGGCAGAGGATAGCAAGGAGTGTTTCGGCTTCGTAGGGAAAAATCATCTTCCAGGACTTTCGTGTGTTATTCGGAGAATGTGTCAGAGCCGAGGACATGTGTTGTGAACAACGATTCTCAGTGATGGAAGTGTAGTGCCGGACTGTGTTCTTCTTCGGCTTCGGGATGGCGCAAGGAGGTATTTTGTGAGATGTTTTATGATTTGATATACATGTACTGATGATTTGATTCAATAGCGAAATGTTTGAAATGTTCATTTGTTTTGTGCCATGTTTGTTGTTGGGGTGAAGACGGGACCACCAACGACGACTGAACCGAGACAGGTGTGTTGTCGTTCGGCGTCATCGCGCGCACCGACACACTAGTAGCGTTTGCGGGGAAAATGGGCGCCAGTGGCCTGAAGAAGCAAACTCATTGACGCCCGGACGAAGGGTTTTGATACGAAGTGTACAGACGAAACCCATCGGCGCATGTTTTGGGTGGTGGGGAACACTCATTTCAGTGATATGAATTGTATGGACAATAAATAATCTTATGTGTGTGTGTGTGTGTGTGTGTGTGTGTGTGTGTGTGTGACTTGGGGTCTGTGTGCGTGTGACTTGGGGTCTGTGTGTGTGTGTGTGTGTGAGAGAGAGAGAGAGAGAGAGAGAGAGAGAGAGAGAGAGAGAGAGAGAGAGAGAGAGAGAGAGAAGCCTTGGCATCAGTTGCACTTCTACTCAATTTATAATTATCATTATTGGGTATGTCAGTTTAATGTTTGCAAATTGTGTGTTCACTTTCTAGTAAAATTACGGTGTTGTTATGTTTTCTGAAAAAAGCAAAGCATTACTGTTCCAGTAATACAGGGTGACCCAAAAAAAAGAGTACCCAAACAAAACGTCATAAATTGAACAAAAATAAAGCAATCTTCATAAAATTTATTTACACACACAAGTAGCCTCTGCATGATTTGCACAGAAAATTTTAGCGTTCTAGCTTGTCTTTCAGGAAAGTTATGCTCATTCTACAGAACATGCTCCAAACGCCGCTGCAGGCAAACTTGAACTCGCCGCGCAAAGTTATCAATCACCCGCACACACTCCTGTTGCGAGATTCCGCGAATGGTTGAATTGTGATGGCTCTCTTGAGTTCCGTGATTGTCTGTGGGTTGTTCCTGTAGATGTTGTCTTTCAGGAACCCCCAAAGATAGAAATCGCGCTGACCGAAGTGTCTCTGGAACTGTACTTGCACATCTCTGTATGATTTTGTGCGAAAATAGGTCTCTATGCAAAACGTCCGTTGATCATTAGTATAGTTCATTGTGAGAACAGCTTTTATTTCATCCAACCATGCAGTGGATTAGCTTGACTCACCTCAAAAAGAAAGAAAAAAAAGTTAAAATTGACAAAGTTATTCAATTTTGTTTGGGTACTCTTTTTTTTGGGTCACCCTGTAGTTCATGTTAATCATAAAAGTAATACTGTTGGGAATAAATTATTGTTCTATAGCGCTCCTATTACATTATAGTCTTATGGCGCTTGACATAGTACATTCAACATTGAAATGTGTGAGCATGTGTGCGTGTCACAGTGTATGTTTGTTTGTGTGTGTGCGTGCGTGTGTGTGTGTGTGTGAGTGTGTGTGTAGGTGTGTGTGTGTGTGTGTGTGTGTGTGTGTGAAACAGAGACACAATGAGAGAGAGAGAGAGAGAGAGAGAGAGAGAGAGAGAGAGAGAGAGAGAGAGAGAGAGAGACTGAGAAGGGGGTGGGAGATTGAGAGAGAAAAAGTCTTGCAATGTGACAATAGTAAAAGTAATGTCTAGATCGAGTATTGTGTTCTCAAATCAAAGTGGAGTCAATGTGACGGCTATGAAGGGAAAGAAGCAAACATGTATATTAATCATGACTCAGGTGTGTGTGTTCAGGTGGGTGAGCAAAATATAACTGCAGTTGTTCATGCCAGCAGACTACAAGAAAGCTTGCATTAGGTTGTCACAAATATTCATATCAAACAACTGGACAGACTGCTGATAAGTCATGGTATACCGGTATTCAAAGATGGCAAGTTTACAGTGTTAGTAATTGCTACAAACTCAAAAAAACACCCAGCTGCAGCACCTGCTACACAAATAAAATAATAATAATAATAATAATATGGTCCTGAAACCGTTTGTGGGTTGAAGGATCTCCAGACAAGGAGCAGTGTGGATCGGTTGGACTACAATCCTGATGTAAACGCATGCGGCATCTCAATCAGTGGGGGGGGGGGGGGGGGGGGGGGGGGGAGAAGCATGAATGTCAGATCCCAGCAGTCATAAAACTTGTTAAAAAAAAGCAGAGGCATCCAAGAGTGAAACATTGGATTGCCTTGCTATTAGGCGTTCCAAAGCCATGGTTTACAATTTCACTATATATGACAAGTATCTTCAACTGGCCGCCCAAGAGAACCTACCCTGGCTATGAACAAGGGGGTGCCACCAAATATTGACCACATTATAATGTAAACAAACAGCAACTTGCTCTTTTCATGTATGTCGTAGTTGTGGTTTCAAAACCTAGATGGGGTATTTTACTGTGTACAATTAATTCATCATGCTTACAATTTCATACAATGCTATTTGATTACATAACCTTCCACTCCAATGCTGTAGCATTGTAAAATAAACAACCAGCGATTTGTTATGCAAGATTTACTTCAAGCAACAAAGCCATTCTTGCAGTTGTAGGCTTGTGGCTCAAATAAAATACGTATCCGTGTGTGCAAGAGATGTTCAGGCCACAACCCTGCATCGCCATGTTGCGACCCATCTCGTCATCGGCGCTTTTCCGGAAATGACCTGCGCTTTGTTGGAATTCCAACAATGGCCGCCATTGTAGGAATTCCAACTTTGCGCTACGCGATTCTAGAAATGTACCGCGCATAGTGAGAATTCTGCTCTTTCTTAGAATGCGATGTAAAATGATACAAGTCATGATGATCCTTGTGTTTTAAAGTGATCAATGCTTAGTCTTGAAAAAGCAGATGCATTGTATAACGCACCAAACCAACCGAATTACAAAAAGCAAAAACACTTTTGATAACTTCGGCGGGCTGTAACAACACAGTTCAATGACCCATCCCACTCGACCAAAACGCACCAATTTTACGTAATTTGTAACGTTTCAGATCTTACATTTTACAACAACAAAAACACAACAAGAGTGTTCCGATATAACTTTTCACTGGTAACTATCGATTGTAATAATTTTTTACTCAGTCTTAACTGATTGTATATTAAACCAGAGATCTGTAAACTCACACAGTCTCTCTGGGCTGCAGAGACAGCATTACGTCCCTTTACTGAGTAGGCTCTTGTCACTGCATGCCATCTATGCTCTTGAAACGTAATGTGCAAGTCAGTCTGTGCTCTATATTGATGTGATTGATTGTTGCAAAATGTTGATTCAAATTAAAGATGATTTCAGCCTGTTGTAACAAACTTACACTCTACTCTGAGAAGAGAAACAAATCATTGTGTTCAAAATAGATCGAGACAGCAGCAACTAGCCAGCTGCATGCGCTGAGCACGGTGAGTGTCACTGAGAGAATTGTTACACAGTGTACCCCCACACCCCCAATTCAAGACTTCCCCTGTATATAACTGCCGTGTGCTGACAAAACCGAGTAAGTCCATTTTTTTCAAAAATGATATTTTTTGTTCATCAAAGCTTAGAAATTAAGGCGCACCTTATGTGTAAATTGTGACTTTGTGAAATAAATAGATAAGGAGATATAAAAAAGTAAGTCCACACCTTAAAAACTGTTTAAAGTACATCTGCCATGTGCTGACAAAACCGAGTAAGTCCATTTTTTCCCCAAAATGATATCTTTTTGTTCATCAAAACTAAGAAATCAAGAAGCAGCCTGTGTGTAAATTTTGACTTTGTAAAATAAATAGATAAGGAGATATAGAAAAGTAAGTCCACAACTTCAAACATTTCTCCAAAAAAATTACATGTCAATTTGCTGGTAAAACCAAGTAAGTCCATCCACCAATCACAAGAACCTTTATGACGCTATAACCAATCAGAATGCAATGTTTTTGCCAGTATGACGTCAAAGTCAATCCGAATATTCTTGCGGCATTTTACTTGTTAGTAGGGGTGCTAGTTTTGGTGCAAGCATGGCTGCTAAAGAAGAAGTGTTGTCAAGATAAATTTATTACAAAACAGTGAAAATAACGTTAACATTACGAATTTGCACAAGATGGAGAGAGAGAGAGAGACTAAACAGGGAGAGAGTGAGAGAGGGGAAAGAAATCAGGGTCGAGGGGGGGGGGGGGGGGGATGGAGGGAGAGAGAGAAATAAAGGGAAAGAGGAATTAGGGAAGGAGGAAGAGAGTAAGAGGGAGAGAGATAGCGAGAGAGGTTGGAAGGGATAGAAAGAGAGATGGAGGGAGGAAAAGAGAGAGATAGGGAGGGATAGAGGGAGGGAGAGAGAGAGAGAGACAAGGATCGTCAGGAGAATTATATATAGATAGAGAAGAAAAATGTTTAAAATAAAACGTCATAAGGTGACGTCATTATGTCTCGCCTTATCGAAAGAGGTCATTTGTGTGTTCTAAACTCTAAATGACGTCATTTGTGAGTTCTAAACTTAAAATGACGTATTTTCTGTATGGGTCGTCTGACAAGAATTTTAAAACTATCATTATAGGAAAATTGGGAACCCCTTGGACTTACTTGGTTTTGTCAAAACATTCATGCACACTTAAAAAGTTGTTTTTGGTTGTGGACTTACTTGTTCATATCTGCTTATCTAAGCACTCTAAAAAGTAGAAATTAGCACACAAGATGCGCATTGATTTTTTCTTTTTGATGGACAAAAAATATCATTTTGAAAAAAAAAGACTTACCAAAGCGGAAGGTCGTGGGTTCGAATCCCGGCCGCACCTGACGGGTAATTAAGGTGAAGATTTTACCGATATCCCAGGTCAACTTACGTGCAGGCCTGCTGGTGCCTTATCACCCTTCGTGTGTACACGCAAGCACAAGACCAAGTGCGCACGGAAAAGATCGTGCAGTCCAAAGCAGAGTTCGGTGGGTTATAGAAACACGAACATACCCAGCATGCTTTCACCGAAAACGGCGTATGGCTGCCTAAATGGTTTTGTAAAAACGGTCATCCACGTACAAATCCACTCGTGCAAAAGCACACGTGTACGTGGGAGTTTCAGCCCACGAACGCAAAAGAAGAAGAAGAAGCAGAACTAAAACGCCTTCACAAAAATTGCGTCCTCGCTGTTAAAACCCGTCAATCGGGACAGTGAATGTTTCCGTACCATGTCCACACGGCACCTGAATTGCTTAATATCAATTCAAACGTAACACATCTATAAATAGATTCAGGAAACATTGACACCTGCAATAAAATCACTTTCGTGCCTGTGCTAGCATTTTAATGTCCAGAAATATTTCGTAATAACAATTTCAAGAAACGATTTTTAAGACATCAAACCCGGGTAAATAGTGTTTGATTTGAATTTCAAATAATGTGATTTAAGGCTGTAACTATAGTAGTAACCGTACCACCCAAACTTACAACAACAAAACATTACCGGAACAAAAAAACATGCTGTGTAGCTTAAAAAATTGTACGTGAATAATATGTATTTTAGAAAATCACCGCAATCTGATATGCTCATCATTCTCCAAGACACTCAAACTAACACTCACGTACACAGTCATACACAAGAACCAGCTTTTATTCTTGACTGGACATAGTCCTTAGATCAAGACTGGTTTTAATCAGAACAAACACACAAACGCACACATTGTTACAGGTTCGCTTCGAAAGTATCTGTGAGAATCGTACCGAAATGAGCCAGAGCGTTGTTTAGAGATCAAATAAGCAAAGGGAAGTAAGCGCTCTAATGTGCACACGACATGTGTAATAGAGTAAGCGAAAGTTATACGGAACGTTTCTCCTGGCACCTGAGAGAATAACGCATTGAAATGAACAAGCGACTTTCATCCTCAAAAAAATCAATACTTTTTCTTCCAAATGTTTTGACAAAACCAAGTAAGTCCACTTGCTTAGATCTGTCAATTTTTTTAGATCTGATATAATGGAAAAAAGTGACAAAACCAAGTAAGTCCACAAAATGCCCAACAAAACAAAAACCATCCATCAGATCATTATCAAACTCGGGTTGTAAACGTACAATAATGCTATTTATCTTATTATCTCTGTAGGTTGATCAAGATAATCATCACTTTTGAGAAATGTAATAAAACAGAAAAAGTCGTTTATCTCAGAACTAGCTTCAGTGGACTTACTCGGTTTTGTCAGCACACGGCAGATAAGACCTTGCTTTTTCGTATATGAAAAGGGTATACTTTTTTGTGCCAGTCGAAGGGTTGCCATTTCTAGAACGAGGCAGCTCGTTTCCGGAAATATGCGGCGATTGTTGGAAATCAAATGAAGTTTCGGGAAATCCCGATTATTCCAACTCTGCCCCGGATTCTTACTTTGCGCCCAACAGCCATGGTGTCAGGTTGTGCCGCAGGAATTATTACTTGTTTGTTTGTTTGCTTAGCGCCCAGCCGACCACGAAGGGCCATATCAGGGCGGTGCTGCTTTGACATATAACGTGCGCCACACACAAGACAGAAGTCGCAGCACAGGCTTCATGTCTCACCCACGGTCACATTATTCTGACACCGGACCAACCAGTCCCAGCACTGACCCCATAATGCCAGACGCCAGGCGGAGCAGCCACTAGATTGCCAATTTTAAAGTGTTAGGTATGACCCGGCCGGGGTTCGAACCCACGACCTCCCGATCACGGGGCGGACGCCTTACCACTAGGCCAACCGTGCCGGTCCCACAAACCTGTCTTTGTATGGTTGTGGCCTGAACTTTAGGAAGGGTTCAAGCTGTGTTTGTTTCGGCCAAAACGATCTATCATTTTTAATTCTGGTTTTCAACTGTGTTTTTTTCTTTTTTCTTTTGTAAATACATGTACTTGTCAAGAACACAAAACTGCATGATTGATGTGAACGAGCTTTTCTGAAAATGGGCTATTTCGCGATGTTTGGTTGTGGCTCTGAGTGGTACCAGGAGATATATGGTTGTGACTCTGAACAGACGACATCATCACAACAAATGTAAACCAGGGATTTATACCACTTACAAAATAGGTCCTGTGATTGTAATAGACCGGTTTAGATTCCCCATTTTGTGAACAAGAAACAATTAACAAGTGGTTCTATCCGGCCATCTCCCCCCCTTTCCCCGTCGCGATATAACCTTCGTGGTTGAAAACGACGTTAAACACCAAATAAAGTAAAGAAAGAAAGATTCCCCATTCAATTACCCAACCCTCGTTTAAATTATTCTTGGCATGTCATCATATTCAACATTCTGTATCATATTAAAAGTCTGTCCGATTGATTTCTATCATTTTTTTCACACTTGTTTCAACAAATTCTGAAATTATAACTGACAAAATATCAGCAAAACATTAGCGAAGTCGATTTTCGGGTCAATTGCTGTCGGATGTTTTTAAAAGACACTAACCAACCAAACGTCCTTCTTGATTTTATAATCGTAATATCTTTCTGATCAATTTGCTGTCAGCTGATGTTCTTTTTACAGTTGAGACGCAAGAGTAACATACCGTCATCTAACTCTGAAGTCAAGAACCCCGAGTGGTGCACAGTATTTTACTATGCATGGTAGATCGACCCATCTACGTTTGTTTTACACATCATATGGAACACTACTGCGGACTTCATTTCAGCCACCGACCTGAAGATATGACGACCATGAATATCGAACGCAGAAGAAGAAGAACAAGAACAAACAACAACACACAACAACAACAACAAACAACAACAACAACACAACAACAATAGTGAACACTATAGCATCGACTCCACACAAATCTTCTTTTAATTATACGCGACACTGACTAGACGCAGATGTGACGTTGCACAGTTGACGGTAATAATTCCAATAATAAGTTCACACTATAGCATCGACGCCACACAAATCTTCTTTTAATTTAAACGCGACACTGAATAGACGCAGATGTGACGTTACACAGTTGACAGTAATAATTCCTTCTCACTTTCGCGAGCACAGTAACCGTTGAATTGCAGGTCCTGGTACGCCTGATTTTAAGTTCTGCCGCTTGCTTCGCTAAAGCAAGCGTAGTGACACTGCGGACTTCGCCTTTGAAGTGTGTGTGAGTGTGTGTGTGTATGTGTAGCAGAACCCTTGAGCATTTGTTCCAATATCTATCACTTGGTAGTTTTCTGCATTTGTTCAAGTTTTGACAAAAATTTGTAAACATAGACGGGGAATCAAGACGAGGGTGATTTTTGGTTGATAAATGTTTTTGATGACGTCATATTCGGCTTTTATTGAATGTTGAGGCACCCCCCGCGGGTTAGGGGTAAGAATTTACCCGATGCTCCCCAGCATGTCGTAAGAGGCGACTAACGGATTCTGTTTCTCCTTTTACCCTTGTTAAGTGTTTCTTGTATAGAATATAGTCAATGTTTGTAAAGATTTTAGTCAAGCAGTATGTAAGATATGTTAAGTCCTTTGTACTGGAAACTTGCATTCTCCCAGTAAGGTCATATATTGTACTACGTTGCAAGCCCCTGGAGCAATTTTTTGGTTAGTGCTTTTGTGAACAAGAAACAATTAACAAGTGGCTCTATCCCATCATACAAATAAAACTTGAGTTATGGATCAAAAAATGATTTCATCTTATTCTGTATCATTTCCTGAGAAAAAAAATAGGAATGACATGTTTACTCTAAAAATGTGCTCACGAGTAAAGAAAATAGGTACTGCGTTCGCATGCTTCGCGGACCCGAGCGTGACCCGTCTCAATCTTCTGCTATAGCCAAGACTTACTACATTTAGTCTCGGTGATGGCTGGTTTTAATGTTAATCTTTTACTTTCAACCTGACGAAATGTTTTGATGTCGCTTCACACGACTTGTTTTGTTTTTTGCTACACACTTTACTTTTTCTTAGTCTAGAAATGACTAAACTTGAGGGGGTATTGTTTAACAAAACATGCTTTCAGCATTTACATCTCAAAACTTGCCAGTCTTACACTGATTTTCCGTGTAAACATTGTGTGTATTCCTGTAAAATATAACCTAGAACTGTTCATCTATGGTATCAAAGACACACAAAAACATCATCTCTCCCATAAGAATGTTGTCTTGGACCTAAGGATAGGGTGTGAAAAAAAACATAACCTTAAACCTCTAACTGTGTAAAATAAATCTCCATCATTACCCCCAACCCCCCCCCCCCCCCCCCCACTCTCTTCTTTCCTTGAACACTATCTTATGACTTGCAATGTTTTATACATAATGCGCTTCATGTACATAAACTTATATGTTCTACCATTAATTATGTTTTTATGCAACTATTTGATTTTTGTTTTTTTAGTAGTTGTAGTAAAAGTAGTTTAGTCCCTCTTTAGGGCGAAGGCCAGATGCAAACAAGAAGAGCAAACGCTCGATCGAGTCACTTTCGCAGTTCTGAATATTATATGAGGCATCAGATGGACAGGAAGAAATTGCTATTCACAACACAATGAGTCACGTTCACATAAAATTTGAGCCCGGTCACTTTTATAGTTTCCGAGAAAAGCCCAACGTTAAGTTGTGTGTTGCCGAACAGAAAAGGCTAGTTATCTCCCTTGTTTTTCTGATAACGTTCGTAAAAGGCTACAGATGTAAATACTTTGATGTAAAGAATAATCCTACAAAGTTTCAATCACATCCGATGAACTTTGTCAAAGATATAAAATGTCTAATTTTTCCTTTGACGCTGACCTGTGACCTTGAAAAAGGTCAAAGGTCAACGAAACCATCGTTAAAGTGTAGAGGTCATTGGAGGTCACGACTAAACAAAATATGAGCCCGATCGCTTTGATAGTTTCCGAGAAAAGTTTGTCAAAGATATAAAATGTCTAATTTTTCCTTTGACGCTGACCTGTGACCTTGAAAAAGGTCAAAGGTCAACGAAACCATCGTTAAAGTGTAGAGGTCATTGGAGGTCACGACTAAACAAAATATGAGCCCGATCGCTTTGATAGTTTCCGAGAAAAGTCCAACGTTAAGGTGGTGTCTACGGACGGCCGGGCGGACGGCCGGCCGGACAGACTAACACTGACCGATTACATAGAGTCACTTTTTCTCAAGTGACTCAAAAAGCTTATCTATGCTTATTCTTGTTACCCTCCAAAAATAAAGTCATTGTCCCTCTCTTTCTCTCTCTCCCTGCTGTGTGTGTTGGATTATGTGCGTGCGTGTATGCTTATGCAGGCATGTGTGGCGTGGCGCGTGTGTGTGTATTCTTATTTTTTATTTGCATTATATTGACATGTCATTTTCAATGTTGTATTATTCACTAGATATTCGTAGAGACAATGTCATAGTTTGCAATACTGTGGGATCAGCGTTTACATTTATAACTTCGTTTTTTTTTCTAGTGTCTGTTTACGATTGTCTCAAACTCTATGTCTTAGCTTCAGCAGGGACAGATTGTGAAATGTCCATCTTTGAGTAATAAAGTTTGTTCTTTCGTTCTCTCTTTCGGTCAATTTTTCAATCTCAGTCTTCTCTCTCAAAAACACATAGAAATACACATAATAATTCGCATGCACATACCAACTCCTACCAAAATGCACTTACAAACATAAATATTCATGCGACTGTCTGTGGGCATATATAATGCAAATCCTTTTCCGAAATATGATTTAAAAGGAGAATCATCTGTTAAGAGAATATATTCGAGATCTCCGGATAAGAAAAACTTGGATAATATATATAAGAAGCAAAATTTGTTTCCCCTGGATTTGTAAAAAGCAGGTTTCACTGTAACTAGTGTAAGTATATATATATAATGTAGACTAATCAAAATTTCGAAATGTTTAACACTCGTCTCATACCTGACGCCTACACATATATAGGCTACACATTGTATCCAAGAGTATTATTAATCTGTGACACTATGACTACTAGTCAGTTTTCATCTATTAAGTATTCTGAATAGAATGTTTACATTCTGTGCACATATCACTGTAGGAGTGTGTGTGTGTGTGTGTGTGTGTGTGTGTGTGTGTGTGTGTGTGTGTGCACAAGAAGATTCTATGCAGCTTAATAACCTTGATAACCCTACTAGTCCAGCCAAAATCACATTCCAATTACTGTATGAACGGTTGAATCATGAATGTTATCACACGCACACACAGTCACACACACAACACGTTTCTCTCATTATGCCATATGATATCTCACTTTTCTCTCTCAAACTCAAAGCCATAGCACAAAATTGTTCTTTGAAGTATATTGACATTCTTTCTGACATTAATAACTACATGAATACATTACTTTGCTATACACGTACATTCAATTTCATCATGCAAAACCAGTCTGCTGTGCAGTTAGCAATCAAGGGAAGTAACCACTCTCAGTCTTCAGTCTCTTCCACTATTTCCTCACTAAATAAATAATGTACTGTCCACAGCTTTTTGTCTGCATCTGTTCAATTGTGTGTGTATGAGAGTGTGTGTGCATTTGTGTGTGTGTCTGTGTGCGCAAATTTACATACTGCCATACTCATGTGCACTTGTGTGTGTGCGCTAGAGAGAGACTGTGTATGTGTGTCCATCAGTCTCTGTCAGTTCGCCTGCCTGTGGCTATATTTATATTTCTGCATAGTTTATGTATGCGCGTATCTGTATCTAAAAGGTTCATCAGCAGCACATACACACACACAGCAATTTAGATTCTAATGCATCACAATTCACATCTCACTGACAAAAACAGGATCCATATGTTCCATCACAGGCACTGTTCATCCATTTTTGTACACACAGTGTGATAAACTATGCTCACAACAAACAGTCAAGCAAAGACTGTCTCTTTGTCTCCCCTTTCATGCTGTCACTGTCAAAACACCCAACTGGTTCAGGACAGGAGTTGATGTTTCTCACGACAACATTAGCGTCCTCAAACTCAACCGAACCCCCCTGGTCTAGACAGAAGTTGTGCAGGGCACAACAAACAAGGATTGTCACCAACATGCTCTGCATGTCTTCCAAGTCCAGAAAATCCAAGCGAGGAAACCGCTTCATCAGCAGTGTGTACACAGAGGCACTGTTCTGCAGAGCGGTTCTGCATGCTGCGTTAAACCTGTGATGAACAACACTCAAGCTATCATCGTCATTGTACGGAGTCATCAGCCACTCTGTTAGTGGATACGCTTCATCCCCGATCACATAGGAGTCGTCTGGAAAGTATGTTGTGACCTGCGTTTGAACGTCACTAAACAGGTCGGAGTCTTTCAGCACAGAAACTTCACTCACTGATCCAGGCCAGCCTGTGCAGCAGTGGAGAAAACGCAACTGATGATCAGTCACAGTTTGAAGCAGCACTGTCGTCTCCCCTTGCTGGTTTGTGTAGTAGTCTGTGTGATCATCTGGTGCTTCTACTCGCACGTGTAACACATCAATTACCCCAAGCACGCCATGGAGACCACATGTCTGTCTGAAGCTCTCAGAACTGGTCAGCACCTTTCCACTGTCTGGCCAGCATAAGTAGTGCTGCATCAGATCATACAAAGCATTGATTGTTTCATGCACAATAGCACTGACTGATGTATCTAAACCAGTGACATAACAAGCAAGCTCGTCCATGGACTGCTGACTGCCAAGAAATCTGAGAGTCAGCAAGAGCATAGGTGCAGGATCCATAGGGAGTGTTGAAGGGCCCTGAACTTCCACCTCTGTTCCCTCCACTAGTTTTTTCGCAGAGAAAGATGTTAACTTCATGGCGTCATGGAGAAGGTTTTCAAACATGGTTTTCGTCATTCGGTACTGCAACACAAAATCATCCAACTTGTTTCTACTCACTGTAAACTCCTGGTATGTGTCGCTTTTGCTCGAACAGGCATTGCTGCAATGGCCTGTGCTCGGAATGCCAGATATTTGAGAACGTTTGTTCGAAGAATCAATGGTTTTCGTGTTTCTGTGACTCAGAATCAAGGCTATGACTGCTTCGTCTCGTTCATCGTCATCTAAAATACCTGACGCCAACACCTCTTCTGAATCAAGGTCCAAAAAATCCATTACAAATGGAATCATCCCTAACAAAGTTTCGTAGCCAAAACCTGCCGTCTGCTGCGCCGCCATTGTGGTGTAGGCATAACTTCCCTTGAAGCTTAACCCGTAAATTGAGTTGCTTCCCCTGTACTGTTGTTGATGTTTCAGTTTGTGTGGGTAGTGTAGTGGAACTACTGTACCTTCCCGGTTGTGCGTGGGAATCGCCGACGTTGCAATCTAAAACGAATGAATTAATGTTAAAAAAAAAATATAAGAAAAAAAAAGGAGAATGAGAAGGCAAGATGAACTGTGGACGGAAACAAATTATCACTGTTTCACTATTTAAGCAAAAGCAAAATAAAATTGAACACAAAACACAAGGAAATTGAACTGGCTAAAAAACCACTCAGTTGGACTACATGTGGCGGCCAATGTGTGCGTGTGTGTGTGTGTGTGTGTGTCCGTGTGTTCGTGTCAGTGTCAGTATAGCCTGCTTGTGTGTGTGTGTGTGTGTGTGTGTGTGTGTGTGTGTGTGTGTGTGTCACAGTGTGAGTGTGTGAGTGCGTGAGTGCCGTCTATGTGTGTCCGTGTGTTCGTGTCAGTGTCAGTAGTGCTTGTGTGTGTGTGTGTGTGTCAGTGTGCGTGTGTGTGTGGGGGTACTAAACAAAACATTTATATCTTATGAGTTTATGTTTAGATCAAACAAATCTTTATTTAGGTGATTATTTATTACATACAAAGCGAGTTGAACTAACTCTCTCTCTCTCTCTCTCTCTCTCTCTCTCTCTCTCTCTCTCTCTCTCTCTCTCTCTCTCTCTCTCTCTCTCTCTCCGGCGTTCTCTCGCTCTCTCTCTCTCTCTCTCTCTCTCTCTCTCTCTCTCTCTCCCCGTCTCGCTCTCTCTCTCTCTCGCCGTCTCGCTCTCTCTTTCTCTCTCGTTCTCTCTCTCTCTCTCTCTCTCTCTCTCTCTCTCTCTCTCTCTCTCTCTCTAGGCTCTCTCTCTCTCTCGTTCTCTCGCCCTCAGTCTCTCTCTCGGGCCGCTCTCTCGCTCTCTCTCTCTCCCTCTCGCTCTCTCTCCATCTCGCTCTCTCTCTCTCTCAGTCTCTCTTTCTCTCTCTCTCTCTCTCTCTCTCTCTCTCGCCATCTCTCTCGCGCCCTATCTCTCTCCCGCCTCTCTCTCTCTCTCTCTCTCTCTCTCTCTCTCTCTCTCTCTCTCTCTCTCTCTCTCTCTCTCTCTCTCTCTCTCTCTCTCTCTCTCTCCCCAATATATTTTATGTTTTTACTCGACCATTATTTTGATGTTTTACTAGTTTAATACTTTGATGAGATAGGCTACTGTTCATTTTAGGTATGAAATGATAGCATATGTATGTGTATAGATATGCGAGCGCACGCTCGCGCGCGCGAGCATGTGTGTGTGTGGGGGATGTGTGTGTGTGTGTATATGTGTGCATGTGTGTGTGTGTGTGTGTGTGTGTGTGTGTGTGTGTGTAAGCGAGTGTGAGTTTGTGTGTGTGTGTGTATTCACGACTTTCCGACCTTGACATTGTAGCTAGGGTCATGTGGGCGTTGGCATCATTGTCCAATCAGAAATAGTCAATGATCATCTCCTCAGTGTGTTCCGGTCCGGAACGCAAAACAGTTTGTGCGGAAAAAGAGAACGTGGTTTGACAACTAAAGGGCATTTTGACCGGCTCGCACTACAGCATCGTTCAAATGTGGGAGAATGACACATCTAACAAATAGCCAGTGGTTACCAACATGAGAAACTGGGGATAGGAATCGTAATCCGTATGTAAGTTTGAAGCGGCCCTGACGCTGTTTGTACGTCAATCCGAAGAGAAGC
The DNA here is from genome assembly GCF_037325665.1 of Littorina saxatilis. Taxonomy (NCBI): domain Eukaryota; kingdom Metazoa; phylum Mollusca; class Gastropoda; order Littorinimorpha; family Littorinidae; genus Littorina; species Littorina saxatilis. The sequence continues at coordinate 79,696,961 of NC_090256.1, read as the reverse complement.
TATCGTACTAGGCCCTAGGTGACATTTCGTCAAGTTCCACTCCCAGTTTGCCGACTCTATGGCCCTAGCTCCCCCCGCCAAACTGCTGCACCCGGTGGCAGTTCGACTTAAGGTGACTGCAGGGCAAGTTCAATTTTGCAAGCTAAAAATAAATGTTCTACTACCTTGTCAGTCTAGATCTGGAACTCATGAAACAGCACTATTCAAATCCCCATAAAGTGAGCTGGTGTTTTTCTAGATCTAAGCATCGACCGAATTCAATAGAAATGTTCCTTGCATGGCATAATTATTTACCTAAATCTCAAAGTATTCGTTTTTTGTTTGTTCGCGTGTCTGGTTTTTGCTTAGTCGATTAGCTTACACGATGTGTGGCTTTTTATTTTGTAAGGGTGGTTTAGCATGTATAAAATGAGACACTAGACCACATACGCCATGAAAGTAGAGTTCCCCGTTCAATACCAAGATTGCCAGTATTGATATTCAGACAACTTTTGGATAAATGTGTGGGGCTGTGGTGTTGCAGTGGTAGATTGTTTGCACGGGTATGTAGGTAGGTACGTGTACATCCGTGTGCTTTTGTGCAGGCATTTGTGAAGCAGGAACATGCAACATTTTTGACAAACATCAGGGTTGTGTGTGTGTGTGTGTGTGTGTGTGTGTGTGTGATAAAACCAACTAAGCTTACATCCAACACAAAAAGCTTCAGCTCTACTTCACCAGTCAAAGACAAACGCATTGTTTTATTCAGCTTTTGACACATATATTCACTCGATCAGAATCGAACCCTCTTTGTGAATATTTTATTTCAGAAAAAAATAACATATTGATTCTACACAACAAATGGTATTGCTATATGCTATGAGTATGAACGATGAAGACTAGCAACCGAGACAGATGAGGCATCACGTTTCTTAGCATTTTAGCCTCTTATGTTGCATACATGTCATTTGTTTTTAATTTTTATCTCCTGATAACTGACCAGAAAGGTACGTACAAACATCGATTCTGCAACTACCTCGTAAACTTTTCGATCGCTAATACACCAGAACTTGATACAGTATGCAACACTCACAGGCTTGATTACCTGTTGCATTGAAACGACAGAAGGAATTAAAAGACTATGTAACTGAGAGGAACCGATGTATTCAAGTTCAGAACGAAGCAGTTTCTGCCTCGGAGCCTGTATCTCATGCTATGGAGCCACTAGAAGAGAAATGTCTGGCGTAGTTTGACCCAACAGACAGAGAAGTCAAGGGGGGTAATCTATCGACAGCAGTTGTATTGCTGGTTTGTATTTGATCTTACAAACCATTCTTATTAACTTGTATAAATAGTTTATCGCTTCAGTAAACACTCATCTATTTTGAAGATTACGTAATTTTCAACAACAAAAATTAAAAAAAATTCGCAATTCAATATTTCACGCAAATTTTACTAATCCGCAAACAATTTTGCATGAACAAGTGTTATGTTAGGGAGAGAGTACGAGTGCGTAGTTAGACATATTTTGAGTGGAGTAGCAAAAATGCTTTAGCCATGTACTAATTGAACTGCTTAGCGGAGATTTCCAGATCAATCATACGGCAGTGAAAGACTGGTCTCTAGTACGGTCTATACTTACAAAATATAAAAATAAACAAACAAACCAACACAAAAAAGGTTTGTGTTGCACGTAGGATTTAAGTATTTAATTGAATAGAAAAGGCAACATCGGAATAAAAACAAATCTCGTGGTTCTCTTGTCAAGGAGTATGCACAGAATATGAAAGAAGATTGTGGAGTAGGCTGCTTTCTATTCTACTGCTCTAAATTAGCAAGAGGCAAGCTTTACAATGCTATTCACACTAGGATGCAAAGCATTCAGTGCTAAAGCTCTCAAATCACAATAGTTACAAGACAAAACACACTTCTTGGGGCTACAAGAAATGTTAATATTTGTAAGCACACAATTGGACACATTTTTGTAAATATTTTTTATTGCCTCCCTTGAATAAAACTTATTAAAAAAAATATTCTGAGAAAAAAAGTTATACTTAAAAGCAAAGCTATCAAGAAATAGGTAGACAACCCGTGTAGATACCTTTATTCTTAAGACATTTTATTTTTGGAGGATGTCACTATGCAATTTTACAGATTTAAAAAAAAAGCTTTAGATGATCTCCCTTGAACAAACATTTCTTGTTTTTACTATGTGTTAGTTTTAAGGGTATATAGAAGAACAATAAAGAAACAAGAAGAGCAAACGCTCGATCGAGTCACTTTCGCAGTTCTGAATATTATATGAGGCATCAGATGGACAGGAAGAAATTGCTATTCACAACACAATGAGTCACGTTCACATAAAATTTGAGCCCGGTCACTTTTATAGTTTCCGAGAAAAGCCCAACGTTAAGTTGTGTGTTGCCGAACAGAAAAGGCTAGTTATCTCCCTTGTTTTTCTGATAACGTTCGTAAAAGGCTACAGATGTAAATACTTTGATGTAAAGAATAATCCTACAAAGTTTCAATCACATCCGATGAACTTTGTCAAAGATATAAAATGTCTAATTTTTCCTTTGACGCTGACCTGTGACCTTGAAAAAGGTCAAAGGTCAACGAAACCATCGTTAAAGTGTAGAGGTCATTGGAGGTCACGACTAAACAAAATATGAGCCCGATCGCTTTGATAGTTTCCGAGAAAAGTCCAACGTTAAGGTGGTGTCTACGGACGGCCGGCCGGACGGCCGGACGGACAGACTAACACTGACCGATTACATAGAGTCACTTTTTCTCAAGTGACTCAAAAATGCTGCAAATTGACTTGGACGTATTTACAATTTAATTAAACAAAATGTTTCAAATTATCTGATAATGAAATTCTACATTAAAATTAAAGCAGATCTAGGGACTTGTGCACAACATAAAACATAAGGAACTATGATCTGCATTGCTTGTTATGATGATAATGGCTGGCACCTGTCGACCGACTTGCACGCCATAATTCTATATGTTTTACTATGCGCCCTGCATGTCAATGGTCTTTCTCTGGGTGGCTCGATTCTGAGGAGATAAAGAAAATGCATTTAGTGCAAGCAGTACATAATGACAACACACATACAATTACTTAAAGCAGCTGCTGGTTTCAGAGTATTTAGTTAAAGGCCCACCCCAACTTGTTTGCCTCAATGTCGCAGATTTGGTCAGACTTTCACAATGAGTAAGATAACAAATTTAACAATGTTTTGATTTTAAAAAAAAAAATAGTATTCATTTTTGTTGTTTTCGGCCCCATTCACTGGGAATCTTACTCAAGGACAAGGATTTTTCTTAGGAATATTTGTATGTGAAGCTTCCAAGCCCTAGCTTCAGAAACGACCAAGAAACCCTCAATAATGGATTTTGTTGTGCATAGTGATGGCTATCCAACCGAGTGGCGGAGCACTGGTGAATCCTTTCATTCTCCTGATTGCTTGATTCTGAAATGACATTGTGGAGTTGGTAGTTATGTGAGTGTGTAGTGCCTGCTCTTCGTTGTTTAGTCGGGAGGAGGGGGGGGGGGGGGGGGGTATTGAATCATATGATCATAAAGTAAGACTTCACTGTGATGTGCAGAGATTTAGTCAGGTACACAACATTGCTATGCTATCACGAAATTAGATGTTCTATCCTCTAGATGGGCTACACAACTACATCAGATGTCATGGTTGGGTTTTCGCAAGTCAGCAACATGTTTTGAAGTTCTCATTGGGTAATCACGGCTGACATCAAACACAGAAAAGGTGGAAAAAACATAAATCAATGAACTCACCTTCCCTGCATTGTGATACTAGCCATATGGGTCTGCCGAAGTAGCTCCTGCACATATTGAATTAAGTATTCATGTTATTGTTAGGATCACACTTTTTTCTGGTACATGTATATCAGACTGGAAAGTTTCTCAAGGCTTGAAGAATTCAAGAGCTTGCCTATCCCCAATAAAAAAAAATTTTTTAGTATGCAAGTATTTTCAGGGTCTCAAGGTTTTAATATGAAGTCTGTTCTTCTGGGGTCATGGAGAAACAAATTACAAATGAGAACATACTGTTACACAACAAATTCCGACCAATTTAGGACACACCATAACATAACTCACAAACAAACAACAGCAATACAATAATTAGTCTGCAAATACCTAAACGTCGTTCACACTAGGTATACAAAAATAAAAAAGCACATTCAGGCAGGTTTGACAAGTAGACCATTCCAGCTGCTGTTCCAGACCAAAGGCCATGTTTCCCCTTACTCTGTGATTGTAATCATAATTATTGTTTATGAATGACTTCAGTTTTTCTAAGTAAATCTCTCGTTGTAATTACTGGTAAATGCATTATCCCAATTAAGATATCCTCACATCTAACCTGCGTAAACTTCATTTCAAGGGTTTTAATTTTTTTTTAGCTGGCCAAGAAATTATAAGCATTCCTCAATTATGTTCCTGTCAGAGTCAGACTCAATGAGCTAATCTTATAAAAAATGTTTTAAAAAAGGTAGCATCTTATAATATTCTCACGTGAATTATAGCTAATCAGAAAACTAGTATTTAATTTTTGTTTAAACTCAAACTGAAAATACAGGCATGCAACATTATCCTTGCTGTTTTGTGATAACCCTTACCATCAACTATTCTATTTCATTTCCATCTTAACAGGTGTAGCACCTCTCTGGAAGCCAAAAGAACACTTTAAATCCCCCCCCCCCCCCCCCCCCCAGTACTGAGTAAACATTGCTGTGCATATTTAAAAAACAAAAACAATGCCTGAGTCTCCAGTCACCTGTTTATGTTGTTGTCCTTGTACTTCACTTGTAGCTTAGCTGTTCAAGAAACTGTTTCTCTGATCACATGATCAAAATTCAAATACTTAATAAACCAATTTTGATTCTATTTCTTCAATAAAAAGTTGAACGTCTGCATATGTAATAGCCACAATTTACAGAGTTTCTGAATAAATGCTGCAAGAAAAACCAACAGAGTGAACAGTTTGTAAATATACTAACATACCTATATTTACCTTATGACATGTGTGGTACAGTGGCTGCTAAAACGTCCGTTACACCTGTCTGCATGTATTAGGTGACAGCCCTGATGGAGACTGAAAAATAAGTTCCTTTGTCAGTACCCTGTGTATGAGTGTGGTCGGGTATGTTCTGGAACAATTAGAGCACTCCCTATGACCATATGTTGCACAGAGGGTATGGGGGGGGGGGGGGGGCTTTTAGAGGTGTAGTTGTTGGACTGTAGTGTAGAGGCTGATTGGCAGTGCTATGGGGTGAGGGTGGAGCTGGGGCGGAGAATATATCGTATGTAATTGAATACTAATAGTAATAAGCATGATCAGTTAGACTAGAGTTAAAAACTATGTTGATCGCCAGAGACATTACATAATGTGAAATCACAAGCATGTTACTGTACCTTTCGTTTTGCCATTGAGATTGGTAGAAGGCATTGAGTGGTGAACACAAGTTGCATTGATCACTGCATCACCATGTGGTCAATCCCCTTTGATCTGCAGATTGCACCAGCACAAACAAACACTGTGTTATGATCGTAAACAGCCCATATGGCCAATAAATCTAAGAACACAAACACTAGATAGATCTAATCGGAGAGCCTGCAAACCGAGTCATGCTTTTTAAATTCAATGAAAATCTGTCTGTCAATGAAGCAGATAGATCTATCCTTGCGATTGTTTTTGCAAGCAGATAAATGTTAGAACTTCACTTATTCCGTTTTCATTCAACAAATTGATATTTTGCAAGATGCATTTCGTGCCAATGAGCTGAACAAACAATCAAAATCAAGCAAGTGGTACATTCTTGAAGACAAAATTCAGTCACGCAAACAAACTGAAGGGAAAAAATCTAGCTTACTGTTGTACTGATTTCGCCAAATAAATGCATTTGCATGCCGAAGTTATTCCTGCTTTGATTCCAATCATTCTAATTGATCTGAATGCAAAAAATATACGTAAACGAGCTGATCAAAATGAGTAACATTGCACCTGCCTATAGACTGTACTGCGAAAGCGAAGGTCGTCTGCGACTGGAGATTTTGAAGTCGAACAGCGTCGTTTCTTCACTCTCAGCGGTTGTCTTCATCGGAAAAGTGAAAAGCCTGACTTGCAATCTAGCGAAAGACACATTCTGTCTTTCCGTTCGGGCGTTGTTTTTGTGTACAATCTCTGAAAATGTTATTTCGAAAAAGGCGGCCGTCATTGTTTTGGGGTTTCCGCCTAGTGGTGTTTTAAACCGGTTTCAGACCGGAACACACTGAGGAGATGAGAACAAAATGGCAGCCCCCATGAAATCAGAAAGGTCACGGAAAAAAGTCGTGAATACGTGCGTGTGTGTGTGTGTATATATGTGTGTGTGTGTGTGTGTGCGTGTGTGCGTGTGTGTGTGTGTGTATGTGCGCAGTCTTTGCTTTCGTTTACAATTATTCTCTGTATATGTTCCAAGGACAGGTTGGAAGATTAGGCTAAGCCTAAAACCTTTATCCTTATGTAATAAAGTTCTGAGTTCTGAGTTCTGAGTTCTCTCTCTCTCTCTCTCTCTCTCTCTCTCTCTCTCTCTCTCTCTCTCTCTCTCTCGATTTATGTGTTCAATACAACAATCTGTTGGCCACGTGAAACACCCCGGGAGGCCGTGTCGCAGGGACTGAGGCAAGGAAAATAAACACATACTGTAACACTGCATCCAACATCAACAATACCAAGGTGTCGGTGCGGTTGTCTTTCTGTATTGCTGCAGTCTGTGTGCATTATTCGTGGCCGTATTGTATCGTTGGTGTCTTCCGTCAAGACGCGTTAAATTGAACACCAAGACTTGCCGCACTTCCGCTGGCATAAATTTGCAGTACTCTGACGCAAGCGGCTGCACTTTTCACCGGATCCAACGTGTATCGTTTTCTTCTCTTTTTTGTTGTTGTTTGTTTTGTGTGGGTGTGTGGCAGGGAAGTAAATATTCATTATATTAATGCAAGAAGTTCGGTGTAAGTAAAAATGCGATTATTTATTGATCATCTTTCAAACAGTCAGTGATTTTTCACCACATAGGGCCTACTGATAACGTCCGTGTGGTATCACTTTTTCTGCATGAAGACCACTCAGCTTTAACTGTGTAAACTTAAGACAGTAAAAAACAAGTCGCGTAAGGCGAAATTACTTCATTTAGTCAAGCTGTGGAACTCACAGAATGAAACTGAACGCACTGCATTTTTTCACAATGACCGTAGTCCGCCGCTTGTGCAAAACGCAGTGAAATTAACGAGCCTGTTTAGCGCGGTAGTGGTTGCGCTGTGCTGCATAGATGAAATTGTTATTAAATCGATTTCGGAAATTTAATTTTAATCATAATTTTTATATTTTTAATTTTCAGAGCTTGTTTTTAATCCGAATATAACATACTTATATGTTTTTGGAATCAGAAAATGATGAAGAATAAGATGTACGTAATTTTGGATCATTTTATAAAAAAATATTTTTAATTACAATTTCCAGATTTTTGAATGACCAAAGTCATAAATTAATTTTTAAGCCTCCAAGCTGAAATGCAATACCAAAGTCCTACACACACACACACACGCACACACGCACACACACACGCACATACACCACGACCCTCGTTTCGATTCCCCCTCGATGTTAAAATATTTAGTCAAAACTTGACTAAATATAATGAGGGTGTGACAGTGCCGCCTCAACTTTTACAAAAAGCCGGATATGACGTCATCAAAGATATTTATAAAGAAAAAATGAAAAAAGTCTGGGGATTTCATACCCAGGAACTCTCATGTAAAATTTCATAAAGATCGGTCCAGTAGTTTACTCTGAATCGCTCTACACACACACACGCACAGACACAGACACACACACACACCACGACCCTCGTCTCGATTCCCCCTCTATGTTAAAACATTAAGTCAAAACTTGACTAAATGTAAACAAGTCGCGTAAGGCGAAAATACAATATTTAGTCAAGTAGCTGTCGAACTCACAGAATGAAACTGAACGCAATGCAGTTTTTAATCCAAACATATCATATCTATATGTTTTTGGAATCCGGAACCGACAAGGAATAAGATGAAAGTGTTTTTAAATTGATTTGGACAATTTAATTTTGATAATAATTTTTATATATTTAATTTTCACACACACACACACACAGACACACAGACACACACACACACGCACATACACCACGACCCTCGTTTCGATTCCCCCTCGATGTTAAAATATTTAGTCAAAACTTGACTAAATATAAACAAGTCGCGTAAGGCGAAAATACAACATTTAGTCAAGTAGCTGTCGAACTCACAGAATGAAACTGAACGCAATGCCATTTTTCAGCAAGACCGTATACTCGTAGCATCGTCAGTCCACCGCTCATGGCAAAGGCAGTGAAATTGAGGAGAAGAGCGGGGTAGTAGTTGCGCTAAGAAGGATAGCACGCTTTTCTGTACCTCTCTTTGTTTTAACTTTCTGAGCGTGTTTTTAATCCAAACATATCATATCTATATGTTTTTGGAATCAGGAACCGACAAGGAATAAGATGAAAGTGTTTTTAAATTGAATTGGACAATTTAATTTTGATAATAATTTTTATATATTTAATTTTCAGAGCTTGTTTTTAATCCAAATATAACATATTTATATGTTTTTGGAATCAGAAAATGATGGAGAACGTAAATTTGGATCGTTTTATACATTTTTATTTTTTTTTACCATTTTCCGATTTTTAATGACCAAAGTCATTAATTAATTTTTAAGCCACCAAGCTGAAATGCAATACCGAAGTCCGGCCTTCGTCGAAGATTACTTGACCAAAATTTCAACCAATTTGGTTGAAACATGAGAGCGTGACAGTGCCGCCTCAACTTTCACGAAAAGCCGGATATGACGTCATCAAAGACATTTATCAAAAAGATGACAAAAACGTTCGGGGATATCAATCCCAGGAACTCTCATGTAAAATTTCATAAAGATCGGTCCAGTAGTTTAGTCTGAATCGCTCTACACACACACACAGACAGACAGACACACACACACACACACACACACACACACACATACACACACATACACCACGACCCTCGTCTCGATTCCCCCCTCTACGTTAAAATATTTAGTCAAAACTTGACTAAATATAAAAAAGATGAGGAAGAAAGAGAGAGAGAGAGAGACACACACACACACACACACACACACCGGCACACACACCGTCACACACCCAGAGAGAGAGGGGGGAGAGAGAGACGGATCGAGAGAGAGAGACAGACAGACAGACAGACATACAGACAGAGACAGACAGACAGACAGACAGTCAGACACAGGCAGGCAGACAGACAGACAGACAGGCAGACAGGCAGACAGAGGCAGACAGACAGACAGAGAGAGAGAGAGAGAGAGAGAGAGAGAGAGAGAGAGAGAGAGAGAGAGAGAGAGAGAGAGAGAGAGAGAGAGAAACTCTTGAAAAATTACATTTGTTGATTGGTTGGTTGGTTGTTTGGTTGTCTGGGTTGATTCATTGGATGGTGATCGACTCATCCGATAATTTTGGGTACTTGCATTGGGATATCTGATATAAATACAACACTCTCTGTAGAAACTGTAACGGATTTGGAAGTATATGTGCTGGACAAATAGTTATTTCTGTCAGGCAGGAATTGTACCATTGTTCCTTTACAGTTAGTCTGTACACACACACACACACGCACACACACACACACACACACACACACACACACACACACACACACCACGCACACACAAACACTCACGCAGGCACGCATTCACATGCACGGACAGACGCACGGAAACACATACACACGCCGGCCCGCCCGCCAGCAGGCACACCCACAACTCACACACACGAATTCACACCGTGACATACACACAAACACACACACAAACACACACACACGCACGCACACGCAGACAAGGACTCGCACGCTGCAGCCCCTTCCATAGGTCGTTGAAAGTGTACACCTTGATCTTTTAGAATAACTTCGCCTGGAAAATACATTCTAAGTAGAAACATACACATTTTATTTACATTAGTAGAGGTTTACACAAAAACAGGACGATAGAACATTACAAGTATCAAAATAGATTGTCACAGGGAAGAATATCTACATCAGTAACAAACCGTAAACGAAAATACAGAATACAGAATAGTTTATCATACACAAGGTTGTGAATTTGTCATTTTAATCGCAACATCAATATACATTTCAAACCTCAGGCAATAACATATCCTGTATTCTGTGTTCTACGTGATACACTGTTTCTGGTCACTCAACTCTTTTTCCTAACCTCATATCTAAGCGCAGCGGGCACGAATTTCCACGCTGAAAATTCCGAGTAAGTTTTTAGCTTTACCCAATATTGACGGACTGTGTGATGATATCTTCTGCTATGGTCTGTTACGGCGTGTGTATGTGTTTCCGTGCGTCTGTCCGTGCCTGTGAATGCGTGCCTGCGTGAGTGTTTGTGTGTGCGTGGTGTGTGTGTGTGTGTGTGTGTGTGTGTGTGTGTGTGTGTGTGTGTGTGCGTGTGTGTGTGTGTGTACAGACTAATTGTTGAGACAGTGATATCAAAATCAAGACCGGAGGTCGAGATTTTGATATCACTGTCGAAACAGACCAATAGCAGAAGATATCGTCATACAGTCAGTCAATGTTAGATATATTGCTAATTCTCTGGACATTTTGTATTTACTGTAAAGAAATTACAAAAGTATTTGTCTCAGTTTTGGCTGTTCCATATCCCTCCCTCTGATTATTATTTCTTTTTGTTCACTCTTTTCTTGTACTTTTCAGTATTTCAAAATGTCTTTTCTTTCAAAAAGTCTGTAGTCACTTGCTCAACTAAATTCTGGGATCATTACATTTTCATATATATTTGTTTGTTTTAAAATGTAGGTGTTTTTGTTTTTGAAGTGGGGAAGCAATAAAGAGGTCGTCGATATCAAAACTGATATCGACGGAAATGTCGTCGATATCACTTTTGCACTGAGCTCAGTTTTGCCCAATTGACCAATGGAAATCCACGTAACATATGAAATAGCAATATTGCTTTATATGAGCTTCTAAATTCTAACAATCATCTCAAGACGATATCCACTCAGCATGTGTGAGCACTACTCGAGCGGCCTACTCGGTTAAACTGGGACTCCATAGTAGCCTAAGGCTCAGAAGGCAGGTGATGGGGTAAATTTTAAGGGGCTTATTGTCCGTCAGGTCTTAATTGCCTATATTGGACATGAATTGGTTTATACGATTCGAGTTTTACGCCCTCACGGCTTTTTGATGTTTGCGTGTTTAGGTGGTATCAGCCATCTGCACTTATGGTAGAATGACCAAGATCTTTAACGTGCCATTGTGGTGACACAGGGGTGGGAGATGGATACCGTCTCTGGGTCTGCACATAAAGTTGACCCGTGTCCGTCCCGGCCCGGATTCGAACCAGCGACCTCTCGATCACAAGTCCAGTGCTCTACCACCTGAGCTACCCGGGCCCCCAAAAAGGTGATGGATGCGTTACGCCAGTGTTTGTATCCCAAAAGCTTGTCGCGCCCTTCTTTGTTCCCGACAGCCGAAGATTTGTGCAACACTTATCTGGTGTAACAATGTGCGGAAATGTTCTATAACAATGTCCCAAATTCCAGGATTTGTTTGATTTTTTTTTTTAATGTGCCAAGGTTTGTAGTCGGAGAGAACCCTGTCAGGATGTTAGAACTGAGGTGAAATAATTGCGAGAAGCGAAACCTTATTTTCATGGTCGATGGGACATCTATATATATATACGACTTGTGTCTGTGTGTGTGTCTGTGTGTGTGTCTGTGTGTGAGTTCGCGATGCACGGCCAAAGTTCTCGATGGATCTGCTTCAAATTTGGTGGGCATATTCAGGTAGACCCGGGACAGGACACAACCTGGTCGATATTTCAACACGTGCTCTCAGCGCGCAGCGCTGAACCGGTTTTTGGTTCCACCTCAGCTATTTTGGTTCCACCTCAGCTACCCGGGCCCCCATACCGACACACCAAAGCCAAAGTTCTCGGTGGATCTTTTTCAAATTTGGACACCGTATTCAGCTACACCCCGGACACAATATCATCGATGAGATATTTCAACACGTGCTCTCAGCGCGCAGCGCTGAACCGATTTTGGTTTTTGTGTTCATTTCACCATTATAAGTAACTCTTCCTTATCTTCTCATCTTCTCCAGGTTTTCAGCGTTTACCTCCCTTCCTTCGTATGGTGCACTATAGTATGAGTGGAGCGTCTTCGGATATTCCCGGCGTTCTGTTACTATTTTTAGAAGGTCACCGCAGTGTCCAGAACGTAAATTGGACCCGTAAATTATCCTCACTGTAAAAGTGCAAAGGTCGAATCAATTTATAGCCACGCGAAAAATACACTGTCATCTATCTCTCTATAGATACGGCTTCTCTGTGTTTGTGTGTGTGTGTGTGTGTGTGTGTGTGTGTGTGTGTGTGTGTGTCTCTCTCTATGTGAGCAACACCTGGGGATTGTTCAGTTCTGTTTGTGATGTGGTCTGGCGGCTTTTGTGTATTTGTATGTACTGGCCTTCCTTTGAAAAGCCATAACAGTTCAAAAGGGCTTACAGATAAGCTATGAATTTCTCAATCCTGTTTGAGTGGAGTTCGCCTCCAAAGGTGTTTAACACGGTTACATTCGTCGACAAGGATGGGACTCGATATGGTCAGGAATGGCATTATGGCCACTGAGTCATTTTCGTGCTGTTCCCATTCCACGAATCTGGGAGGGACCTAAGCTTGGCGGGTCCATTGTTCGGACCCGGCGAAGCCGGCGTACGGCTCTAAGTACTTCTTCCCGGCGAAGCCGGCTACCCGGCGAAGCGGGTATTCATTCTAGTATCTACATATATGGCTGGTGGAGACAGTTCATTTGGGACACGTACGGTTCTCAAATATTATGCCCCCCTTTTTTTAACGCAGAATTTTGTAATCAGCAACATAATCTAGATGTGCATGTAAAACTTGGGGTGACAAGAGGCTGGGTACAAAAGCTCGTAGGCCTGACCCGTGACGCCTCCAGCCATCTTCAAATCATGACGAACACCTCCGGCGATGCGACTCAGTTCGATGAGCTTTGCTGTGTATTGTGCTGTGCTGCCTGGGTTTTGTAGCCTGTCAGTTTCATGTTCGTCTAAAACTGTTTAATTATCTTACATGATTAAACAGTGTCAGTCGAACAAGAAACTGACAGGCAGGCCCCGCATGCAAGTGTCATTGCTCGAGCCCGAGAGTGAGGGACCGTAGTACGTGTGTCTTCCTCTGTTTTTCTGAGTGTATGCGGTCGTGTATAAGTAGATAATTTTGTAGATAATTGTGCGTGTGTTTTCTTTGGTGTGTTTGTATACTATATGCGCGTGCGTGCGTGTGTGCGTGCCGCGTGCGTGTGTGCGTGCGTGCGTGCGTGCGTGCGTGTGTGTGTGTGTGTGATTTTGTGTGGACACAAAGAACTCTCCGAATTAAACCCACACATAATTATACCGATATACGTGGGAAATTTTTTAAAAAAAGCGCTACCATTGCGGTAGTCATGCAAAGTCACGTCAAATATTGACTACCCCTGACAACGCGCAACTTTTTCTTCTCGTACGTAGAACTCTGTGACCACGCGAGAGGGGGAAAATAAAAGTTTTAGAATCAGAATTATAGTTTTACATGACTACAATAACGATACCTTTATTCTCGTGAACGATCATGTACAGAGCCACAAATCCGCCCTGGCTTGTAAATGAGATAAGACCGCCCTTCCACTCAGTCGAACACACCAATAATCAAGTTGATAAATTCTGTGTATGCTGTATGTTATGTTGTGTTTATGTGTTTATACAAGAAAATAAAAAAAATAAAAAAATAAAAATAAAAATAATCAAGTTCGGCTGTTTCTTGTGCAGAGTGGAATTTTGTTTCTGAAATATTTTGCAGATTGACATAAATCAATAATTCCCTTGCCTTGACCAGGGACCTATATTAGAGGTCTATGCCTTGACAGAATCGTGGCAGTGAATACAATTGTTATCACGGGAAGGGAGGTATCGTTAAAATAAAATCCACACAGTTATCTGCAGCTGTCCAACTTCCCAAAGGAAAAATATACTGCATTCTTTTCCAGGTTTGGAGACGACACACTTACTTTTCTGTCGAAATGACTGAATGGCAGAACTCCATATTCAAATACGACTTAAACTTCACTTGACAATCAACCTTTTTGTGATGATACACGGTGTCATTCGTCTGCAGGGTGGGCAAGTGTAGACTGCAACAGCCTGGGCAGATTTGTCAGATATCTGAGTTTGCTCCTCAGAACAAAATACATTTCTTGATACAGTGATCACCAGTAAATGGTTTGCATAAAATGTCGATATCATATCAAACAATATTAAACATTTGCATCTTACTAATCGAGTACACGCACATCGACCAGTTCACTGAACTGAACTGCCGAAGGACACAACCTAAAAGCACTTGGATCATTATTTACACCGCCATATATCGTCTTCCTGCATCTGTCTGTTGTCCATGGTTCAGTTCATGTCCATTTTATTCAAGCCCTGTCAGCGTACAAAAACGTCTTTGTTCTGACTTCCAGGGTATGCTCAAACGTCTTATTGTCATTCTTATAGTTTATCTTCATTAAAAATGAAGGCAATTAATCAAGGAAGGCAATTTTGAAAAAAGTATGCGAACTTCAACATCAAAACTTGTCCCAGACAGTCATTTTTCTTTTCTTCTGTCTTTACTCTGTCATTTTTCTTTTCTTCTGTCTTTACTCTGTCATTTTTCAACAGTTTTCACTTTTCCGACCAGTGTATCTGTTCACTTGGAGTGATATCTTCGTCTCCACTCGGCTGCTCTCTGTTGCTGATCGTGGTGATGACGTCGTCTGCGCACGCGCTCGCGTCGAGGTCGTGTTGTACCTCTACCTCCGATGAAAGAAAAGTGCTTCCATCTGCAGCTGCGCATGCTCCCGCATAGCGCTTCCTGTTCCAGTACCGGACACCCGAAGCCGCCATTCTTGGAGTATGAGATGACGTCACGGGTACGGACACGCACCCCGAATCCGCAAGACATGCTGCATGAGGTCCACTCTGACCATTCCTGCACCCGACAGTCTACGGGTACTGGAACAAGAGGAAAGAACATACCGTTAGGCACAAAATACCGTCATAATCACTGATCACTGGAATTTCACTTCAGAATATCATGTCTGGATTGGACTGAACACGTGACAAAGATATATATATAATTATGCGTACTTTTCTCTGGTCAAAGCTTTACAAACAAGCACACATCCGCAACTTTGCGCACATGCACGCACGTTTACACACACACATACACACACACACACACACACACACACACACACATACACACACACACACACACACACACACACACACGCACACACACACACATACACACACACACACACACACACACATACACACACACACACACACACACATACACACACACACACACACGCGCGCGCGCGCGCACACACACACACACACAAACATAAGCGCATAGTGCTTTTAGTTATGCGCTATAGAAATCTCCTTGATAAATAAATAAATAAACACACACACACACACACACACACACACACACACACACGATTGTTTTTAGTCAGATTTTAGTTTTGCAGCGCTGTCCTCCGACTACTCACGGCTGTCCTCATAGGGGTCGGTGACGGCCACCTCCACAAACTGGGGCTCGTCAAACGTGTGCGGTGATTGGCTGGCCGTGGGCTCCACAGTCCCCGTCTTCCGTCTGGCTTCCGGTCTGGGTGGCGTGGTCCTCAAGCGACGCCGGAAGTAGCTCCCCGCCCTCATCTGGGGTCGTCCTCTGCTATCCGTGACGGTCTGGGTCCGAGGGTCCTCCTGGCGAGGGCTTGAGGTCCTTGGCGCTGCCTTCGTCGTGTCCACTGTCTTTGCCGAGGTTTCGGACGTCGCTCTTGTGGACGTGGATGTGGAGCTCAAAGAGGGCACACTAGATGCGGTTCGGGATGACCTGAGGGGTGGAGTGTCGGCGTCAGCTACCTTGGGGGCGGTGGTGGTGGTCGTGGTGGCGGTGGTGGGTGTGTTGGGAGAGAGGGAGTTATTGGTGGATGATGCAGCAGGAGATTTTCTGGAAGAGGTTGGGTGCGTTTCGCTGGACAGACGAGCAGTGTCCACAGTCTGAACGGAATCGTCAGCCCCTAGGTGTACAGAGGAGGATGCGTCTGGCAGCGGATCGTTTACCTCGTCGTCGTCAGGTAAGATCTTTGTGGCCGAGCTCGACTTTAAATTTTCTTCTTTTGTACTGTCTTCGAGACTCGCAGCTGCATGTTTTCGCGAACTCTCGTTCAAATTCTCGCCGTTGGTGGGTGTCCAGGCCGGGTCGTTGACCATATTTTTAGCGTGAGCGTCGTCATCTTGGTAAGCCTCAATGTCTTTTTCAGGAGCATTCATCTCTGCGTCAATTTTGACCGCTTCGGGAATGCTCACTGCCTTCGTGGATGCTGGCGTGGTGGGGGAAGGTGTCTTTGTCGGTTTCGTTGTCGTCGTTGTTGGAGTCGTGGTTGTTGAGGTCGTCGTTGTTGTAGCTGCTGGGATTTGTTTCTGCTGGGGAAGGGGGTTTCCTACATTTTCCCTTGGAACGTTTCCAGCTTTCTGTTCGTCAGACGTTCCCGCTGTTCTGCTCTCGGTTTCCTTGACCACAGCCGAGGCAGGTACGAATGTGTTCACTTCTGGGGAGTTGAGCGCCTCTGTGGCGTTCTCTGACAGCAGCAGCGAACCGTTCAGCGCCGTCGTCGTCGTGGGGGCCACCGTGGTGATGGGCTTCACGCCGTACACGACAACGTTGGGGCCCAGCTTGCTCTTGACGGCAGACACGGAGCCTCTCCTGTAGTACTGCGCCACCCGCTCCACCTGCACATAGCCCACCCTGGGTAGCTTGCGGTACTCGGGGTACAGGAAGGCGCTGGCCGGGTGGTCGGGGTAGGAGGAGGTGATCTTGTAAATGGTCTCACGAGGGTGGGAGGGCCACCTGGGCGAGGTGAAGGTGTACCCCCGGTCCGTGCCGGCGTCCATGGGCCACAGGTTCACGTGCGCACGTGCTCGCCACCTTCCCCGTCGGCACAGCTCAAGGCCGTCGACCCCAACGAACCAATCGGGGCTGGGTACCATCTTGACAACGAAGGACACCTGCGGGAAAAGAAAGCAGAAATGATTCTTAATAGTGTTATAATACCACATACCAACGTGCAGGCTTAAAGAAGGACTGAAACCATCCCTAACAAACATTGCGGACTGTCAACAAAATCAAATGAAGACAGAAGTCTTCCGGATTTTTAGATGTCAGTGTCAGAAGACACATTTTATAAGCTTGAACAGTTTCAACAGCAGTATGCATGAGCGCGCAAACTTGTCCACGTTCTTCTTTTGAAAAACGGAACAAATATGAACAACTCCAATTTACTCCAGGTATGTGAATCTCAATTTGCCAACTGTCAGTTTGTCTTAAATTACAGAAATAGTCAAGTTTATGAAGTTGCAGTAAGTTATCCGAACGTGGAGACGCATAGAATCATGTCATTTGTTTCAAAGTGAAAAGGACTTCGCAGTAGAAAGCGACTGATTAAATCTAACACAAAAAGAAATATTCAAGTAATATCATGAATCTTATTTTAAGCCAAAGAGACAAAGAGACGTGAATTATACTGTCGACGGAAACAAATAATCTTGGATTTCAACTTGAAGTTTATCAAATTTGACACAAATAAAAACCAAAATTGTCAGTGGTTGTGTGTGTGTATGCGCGCGTGTGTGTGTGTGTGTGTGTGTGTGTGTGTGTGTGTGTATGTGTGTGTGTGTGTTTGTTTGTCTCTCTCTCTCTCTCTCTCTCTCTCTCTCTCTCTCTCTCTCTCTCTCTCCCTCGGCCCCTCTCTCTCTCTCTCTCTCTCTCTCTCTCTCTCTCTCTCTCTCTCTCTCTCTCTCTCTCTCTCTCTCTCTCTCTCTCTCTCTCTCTCTCAAGGACAGATTGTAAGAAAAGGCGTAGCCTTAAATCTTAATCCTTGTTAAATAAAGTTCAATTCAATTCAATTCTCTCTCTCTCTCTCTCTCTCTCTCTCTCTCTCTCTCTCTCTCTCTCTCTCTCTCTCTCTCTCTCTCTCTCTCTCTCTCTCAAGGACAGATTGTAAGAAAAGGCGTAGCCTTAAATCTTAATCCTTGTTAAATAAAGTTCAATTCAATTCAATTCTCTCTCTCTCTCTCTCTCTCTCTCTCTCTCTCTCTCTCTCTCTCTCTCTCTCTCTCTCTCTCTCTCTGTCAGTGTGTTTTGCCTTCTTTAGTATTGGATACCACCACACAGTGCAACCACTTACTTTGGAGTGCGCACCATCAGCGGAGATGAATGTAGACGTCTTGCCCTCCCCTCCTCTGATGGGGTCGCAGTGGAACGTGTCATGGACACCTTGGTAACCCTGCGGCTGACTGTCGTACAGCACCGGGTCTCCTTTCTCCGCAAACCGCTTCAGAGCCGGGTCCGCGTATCCGCCTTCCGTCCAAATGTGGTAGGTTGGGGCATGGGTTCGACCTGGACAGTGAAAAGTTATAAGAGCTTCAAAGTGAAATGAATTCGCAGTAAAAAGCGATTGTTTTGACCTAACAAACAATATATTAAACAAATCAAGTAATATCATGAACCAAATGTGGTAGGTTGGGGCATGGGTTCGACCTGCACAGTGAATAGTTGATGCAGTTAGTGTTTCAACGTGAAATTAATTCGCAGTAGAAAGCGATTGTTTTCAGCTGAATTTTCTTTTTTTAATTTCAAGTAATATCTGTGGGCCATTTTGCTTGTTTTGTTAAAAATTTAACTGATATACGTTTGTTTTGTCTGTGTGAGTTATTATTTGGCATGCTGGTTTGTTATCTTTTGATTGCTTAAATACTAAAACCCTATCAGTATTAGCCAACAAAAAAATTGAGACACACGTTCGAGGATCCGCGATAGGCAAATACTTGTGCCAAGCCCTGGATGTTATTAATTGCAAACGTCGACGTTGAATAATAGACATAGACATAGACATAGACAACTTAATATCTTGGATAAGAATGAAAGTGGTGCAAAACGTTTGTGCCATTGGGTTACCTACCGGTACATATCTCTCTGTTCTCTTTGTCTGTCTCTCTGTCTGTCTGTCCGTCTGTCTTTCTTTCTGTCTCTCTCTCTCTGCCCGTCTCTCTCAGTCTCTCTCTCAGTCTCTGTCTCTCTCTCTCTCTCTCTCTCTCTCTCTCTCTCAGTCTCTCGCAGCCCCCCTCTCTCTCTCTCTCTTTCTCTCTCTCTCTCTCTCTCTCTCTCTCTCTCTCTCTCTCTCTCTCTCTCGGTGCACCCTCTCTCTCTCTCTCTCTCTCAGTCTCTCGCAGCCTCTCTCTCTCTCTCTCTCTCTCTCTCTCTTTCTCTCTCTCTCTCTCTCTCTCTCTCTCTCTCGGTGCACCCTCTCTCTCTCTCTCTCTCTCTCTCTCTCTCTCTCTCCCCCTCTCTCTCTCTCTCTCTCTCTCTCTGTTTCACAGAATAAGGAAGAACAAACAGAGGACAAGGTCACAAAGGCAGACTGACAAAGGCTGAGTGTAAGAGAAGCGAAAACAGTAAACAGAGCTGGGAAAATAAAGCACCGTTAACCTTTACCGGCGGATCTCAGAGCAAGATTTAAAACAACGATGTCTGCGTCTTATTACCGGAAAAGGTCATGCCCACAAGGTGCACTATAGTCTGGTCACAATCTACAGGGTCTACATGATTCAGGGGCACAGATCCTCGTGACCGTAATCTCTTGTTTTTCTTCTCGTTCTTGATGTTCGTGCTCTTGTTGTCACGAAGGACAAAAATGTGTGCGTGTGAATTTTGCGAAAGGCAGACTAGACAGCATGATATTTTTCGACGGACGTAGCTATCAAGTTCTTTTTACATTTAGTAAAGTTTTGACTTAATGTTTTAACATAGAGGGGGCATCGAGACGAGGGTGGTGCAGTGTATGTGTGTCTGTGTGTGTGTGTGTGTGTGTGTAGCGATTCAGAGTAAACTAATGGACCGATATTTATGGAATTTTACTACAAGAAAGTTTCTGGGAATGATTTCCCCAGAGGTTTATTTCATTTTTTCGATAAATGTCTTTGATGACGTCATACCCTGCTCAAGTTTTGTAAAAGTTGAGGCGGCACTGTCACACACTCATTTTTCAATCAAATTGATTGAAACGTTGGCCAAGCAATCTTCGACAAAGACCGGACTTTGGTATTGCATTTCAGCTTGGAGGCTTAAAAATTAATCAATGACTTTGGTCATTAAAAATCTGAAAATTGTAATTAAAATTATTTTGTTATAAAACGATCCAAAATCAATTTCATTTTATTTTTCATCATTTTCTGATTCCAAAACCATATAAATATGTTATATTTGGATTACACACAAGCTCTAAAAATTAAAAATATAAAAATTATTATTACAATTAAATTTCCGAAATCGAGTTAAAAACAATTTCATCTTATTCCTTGATGGTTACTGATTCCAAAAACATATAGTTATGATATGTTTGGATTAAAAACAAGCTCAGAAAGTTAAAAAGAAAAGAGATACAGAAAAGCGTGCTATCCTGCTCAGCGGAACCACTACTGCGCTATTCTGGATCGTCAATTTCACTGCCTTTGCCACGAGCAGTGGACTGACGATGCTACGAGTAGGCTTATACGGTCTTGCTGAAAAAATGCATTGCGTTCAGCTTCATTCTGTGAGTTCGACAGCTTGAATAAATGTTGTATTTTCGCCTTACGCGACTTGTTTTTTACTTGAGCCAAGTATGCAACCGTAAATGTAAAATTGCGAGTAAAAAATACCCGTTACTCGTAAACCATTGCAAATTACCGATTTTGCAACCTACCTGTACGACCACACACCCCCCCCACTCTCTCTCTCTCTCTCTCTCTCTCTCTCTCTCTCTCTCTCTCTCTCTCTCTCTCTCTCTCTCTCTCTCTCTCTCTCTCTCTCTCTCTCTCTCTGTTGAGAAAGTGCAAGCTGCACTATACCACTTAATTCACAACAATTAACTCGCAATTTACCTCAATGCAATGCATTTTGTGTACATATGTATAATGTGTTTTCACTTTAGTTTTCTGTTAAAATGTCGAATTTTAGTTTTTCTATTTTCTATTTTTTATCTTGTATTTTTATTTCATGTTTGTAGTTAGTCCCTCTCTAGGGCGAGGGCTGGATGTAAAAAAAGCAGACCACTGCTTAATCTACTACCCTCGTTAAATAAAGAATTGTCATTGTCATTGTCTCTCTCATAACCCCCAGGAATGATCAATCTTATCTTACCTAAGTACATCTGATTTCATCTTTCTCTTGGCCCCTCACATGGGCGAGGGCTGGCTGTAAGTTAGGCACCTGTTTGCTTATGTCATTCCCTTGTTAACAAGTAATATCCTGTCCAATTTGATCTCTTCCTGCTTCTAAAAACAAATAGCTGGCTGAAATTGCTGAATCTTTTGGCATTGCTTAATCCAGCACTTGAATCGAGTAAATTCAGACAGGACTTTGTTAAACTCCATCCGGCTTAGATTCTCGTCACCCTACATTCTTGCCCCATTCAAGTCCCACATTTTGAGCGGAAGCCGTTAAAGATTGTGAAGACCCCCCCCTCCAGACATACAACAAACAAAGCAAGGAGAATACACAAACAGCGGGCCAGCTGAACATCTTGAAGTTCGCCATTGACCCAGACAAGCGGTATGACGTGAATACAAAAGTAGGGAACTTTTTTTTTCTCCTCAAAGGGAAAAAGCAAAGGCGAAAAGGCCAGCGTCTTTTCCGGATTGGACCGGAGGAGCATGCTCAACTCAGATTCAGTTCTTCTGTGTCAAATTCTCTCGACAGAAATCATGTGAGCTCTAAGATGAAATATGAGTTTTTTGCAGGCTGTGAAAAACAAGCGTTGCCGCGAAATGTCATTCGTCCACAGAATGGTTTCGTCATTGACAGTTGATACCCGTCGCCGCACGAAGGAGATTTCCCTTGGGTCACCCGTAACACAAAAGGTTAAGGCCAAAGACGTGCACCGGGACTGATTTTACGCCGCGGAGCAAGCGGGATTCGACCCGGGGGTCACCCGTTACAGGGAAAAGGTTAAGGCCGAAGACGTGTACCGGAACTGATTCCCCGCCGCAGAGCAAGCTGGGAGCAAGGCGGCGGAAGTAGGTCGACGGGGTGCACATGTTTGCTGAGGTTTGTCACCTGTAAGCTAATCCAGACCAGATTGTTTTTTAATGGCCGCACACGTGGTTACAATCGGTAAACCCTGGCTGTGGATTCACCTACTAATTCTCTCTACCGGCTTGTGGCTTTAGTTTTTTCTTCCACAAACAAAAGTGATGCCGGTGTGTAGACAGACGGTACGGTCGGTCTATCTGTCTGTCTGTCTGTCTGTCTTTCCCTCTGTCTGCCTTCCTCGCAGTCTGTCAGTGTGAAACATGAGTTTGGAGAAGCACATGCGGGCCGTTTTCGTATTCCTAATGTTTTATGCACATGAGGTTTTTTTCGCAGCTTCTGCGCTTGCGCTAAAACATAAAAAGATAATATCCTGTCTAACTGGGATATTTCTGGTGCATTCTGAAATGTTCATCAATGAGTCACAAATATGCGCGTGACACAGAAACGGACATAGTTAACCGTGCACGTGCACGCACTTATTGTGACACACGCAGTAGGCCACACTATGACACGCACTTAAACACTTACCCGCAGTAACTAATAAGCACAACTATCAACCAGACACAGGTTTGGCAGCTCTGAATATTGTTCAACATTATTATGTTGACAATATTGTTTAGTTTTGCTCAGTCGGCTCTGGTTTTTGTTACTGTTTCATGTTCTAAATAATCCGTATGGGCCCAATAGAAAAGCCTTGAAGCCTCGATCGAAGCCTTGCACTTCCCCAACCGGGCTTGCAAAAGTAGACGCAGACTGATTCGACAGTCCTTTACTTCATAAAGATTCATCAAGAGTGCCATCGTAAAAAATTGTTTAAATGTGTACCACACGACTTGGCGGCTTATCAGGCAAAGGTAGAAATGCTTTCAAAGTAAGAAATAACAACTTCGACAAAGCCCGTTGGTGACATCCGTTTATCCTTTGTCTCTATTCAATTTTTAAACAAATTAAAAATCGGTGATGTGCCGAATACATCTTCAACGCCGCTCCTTTGAGGCAAAGCCGTTGAGTGCTTCAAGGAGTAAAACGGTGTCAGTGTGCCAGTAGTGGCTACGTGCCGGTATACCGTCACGTGCTTCAGCTATAACATCCGGATGCACACCGGAACCGGAACCGTTGGCTGGGAAATATGATTGATAAACACGGGCTCTCGTTCCGGTGTAACCTTGCGGCAAAATGGTGGATTGCTGCGCACTTGCCAGCTTGTGGATAGTTTTGGTGCAGTGCACTGACACACGTGCGAGACGTTTCTGTTTACTGTATTTGTTTACACTTGCAACCTATAACAGTATCTGCCGTGCGTGTGTATGTGTGTGCTTTTATAAGTGTGTGTGTGTGTGTGCGTTTATAAGTGTGTGTGTGTGTGTGTTTGCGTGTGTGTGTGTGTGTATGTGTGTGTGTGTGTGTGTGTGTGTCCCAGACAAGCCAAACCGTAATTATGACAGCTGCTTCATTAGCAGCTCAGCAACATATTATACATAGTAGGAAAGACAGACCGAGACGGACGGTGAGAGGAAGACAGAGAGAGATGGACAGGCAGACAGACTGACAGGCAGACGTGAACAGCTTGTGTGGTAAACTGATAGACGGCTGAACATGAAGATGAGATTAGTATGTTTTGGTACTCGAATCTGTCATTGTTGCTGAGAGTTTCTGACAGTGGCTGACTATTCTACACTCTGCGCTGATTGCTGCTCATTCGCAGTAGTTCCAGCACAAGTTGCTCCATGCCATTATCTGAAGACGTCACAGGGCTCCCAAAGTGTGCTTTCCTGCGTCTTGTACGAACTAGAAGCCGAAAGAAACGTATTATAAATTCATGGAGAGGGTCCCGCGACGCACTGAACCTGAAAATAACAGGTCCTGGGACGCGGCATTTTTATCTGCCATCATGCGTACCGTCAGTACAAAACATGTTTTGCCCGTTATGCACTGACGCGAATTTACAGACCTAATCTAACCGATATAATGGATACGATCAAAATATTTTTGTGAACGGCTCAGAGAGTTTAAAAAAAGTCAGGATTAAATGACATGATCGCTCCAGGGATCATCTGTCGACGAAGAATGTGCCTTCCAAAATTCGCACCCTCTAAAGTTCCACTGAAAGGGTCATGGAACCCCCTAAACATAAAAGATGAGGGTCCCGGGACCCTGTAAGTGGAGCGTATGTGGGAAGCTCTGCTACATAATTGAACAAAATCGAGTCTATCTCTCTTCGTCTTGTGAAGTCTTCTTCGTCTGCTCGCAGGTTTCACCAACCAGATTCCATCCTACGTCTGCGTCCTCTTCTCTTTATCCTGTTCATTTGATGGACGGCACACCCATCATGTACGAGGATGAAGATCAGACTGGCTGGAGCATCAGATTTTGCAGTCTCGTCCATGTTTAAAGTGTTTGATGCACGAGGCTTAGATTCAGCGGCAGTTCTTTTGATTTCCTTTTCCTATCTACCCTACTCCTTCACCTTCTGTCGGTGGGGAGAGCTCTTTGGTCTCAGTGTCTGTCTTTCTTTATGCTACCCACCCCCCCCCCCCCTCCTCCCTTTTGCTAATTATGATGTTTTTGGGGTACAAGAAACTGCTACTGACTTATCTTTAGTTTACTTTTTTTTTCTTCCTTTTTTTTTTCTTTTTTTTTTTGGGGGGGGGGGGAGGGGGGTTGGGGCTTTGACAGCGATTTTCGTTTTCAGCTTCACAATTTATGGGTGTGTCTGGTTTCCCATTGGGCTAAGGATTAGGTTTATGTTTGAGTGTGTGTGCTTTTTACATTTAGTCAAGTTTTGACTAAATGTATTAACGTAGAGGGGGGAATCGAGACGAGGGTCGTGGTGTATGTACATGCGTGTGTGTGTGTGTGTGTGTCTGTGTGTGTGTGTAGAGCGATTCAGACTAAACTACTGGACCGATCTTTATGAAATTTGACATGAGAGTTCCTGGGTATGATATCCTCAGACGTTTTTTTTCATTTTTTTGATAAATGTCTTTGATGACGTCATATCCGGCTTTTCGTGAAAGTTGAGGCGGCACTGTCACGCCCTCATTTTTCAACCAAACTGGTTGAAATTTTGGTCGGGTAATGTTCGACGAAGCCCAGACTTCGGTATTGCATTTCAGCGTGGTGGCTTAAAAATTGATTTATGACTTTGGTCATTAAAAATCTGAAAATTGTAAAAAATAAAACATTTTTAGAAAACGATACAAATTTACGTTTATCTTATTTTCCATCATTTGCTGATTCCAAAAACATATAAATATGTTATATTCGGATTAAAAACAAGCTCTGAAAATTAAATATATAAAAATTATTATCAAAATTAAATTTTCCAAATCAATTTAAAAACACTTTCATCTTATTCCTTGTCGGTTCCTGATTCCAAAAACATATAGATATGATATGTTTGGATTAAAAACACGCTCAGAAAGTTAAAACGAAGAGAGGTACAGAAAAGCGTGCTATCCTTCCCAGCGCAACTACTACCCCGCTCTTCTTGTCAATTTCACTGCCTATGCCGTGAGCGGTGGACTGACGATGCTACGAGTATACGGTCTTGCTGCGTTGCATTGCGTTCAGTTTCATTCTGTTAGTTCGACAGCTACTTGACTAAATGTTGTATTTTCGCCTCACGCGACTTGTTTGGTCTTCAGAATATTAATAGTATATCGCAGCAGATTTAGTTCAAATTTTCAGCGTGACTTTATACATTATACAGCAACAAGTATTTATTTATTTTTTTATTTTTTTGGGGGGGGGGGGGGGGGGGGGAGAGGGGGTAAGGTCATACAGCCGAGATACATTAGTAAAAAGTATTTTATTTCAAAACTGCATTAGACTTTTCAAGTAAATGACTATCCGACCAATTAACACGCTGAAATTTCTTTCAGAGTGCCGAAAACGTTGCCGTCATTGAGCTTTTATGCCGAACTTGATTCACAGTGGAGGAAAGGGGATGACAATGCGATGGCAATTTTGGCAAATTTGCCGAAGAAAGTAAAGCCCAGCAACATCCCGGTACCCTTACTTTTCTCACAGTGTTTTCTCTAAACTAAATCACCGTTTCGGCGGACTGGTTTAACGCGACCCTCCCGACAAGCCGGATCTTATATCGGGCACGAATCATTGTTTGATGAATTACGCCTTGTCATTGTCACAAAACAATTGCTTGCATTGGTCATAATCTCCAGTTTTACGCCCTTCTGAATCCTGAACTGTATGGCATGAGTCACATCCGTGGAAAATAATGCTTAGTGTAGTCATCAGTGTTCACTTCGTAACTGTAACGAAACAATTGCTGGCAATGGTCATAATCTACAGTTCCTTTTACGCCCTTCTGAACCCTGTACTGTATGACATCATATCCGTAGAAAACTGCTCAGTGGAGTCATCAGTGTTAACTTCGTAACTGTAACAAAACAATTGCTGGCAATGGTTGACATCTCCAGTTTCTGTTACGCCCTTTTGAAACATGAGTCACATTCAAAGAATTGAATGATTAGAGCCATCATTGTTAAGTTCGTAACTGTAACGAAACAATTGCTGGCAATGGTCATAATCTACAGTTCCTTTTACGCCCTTCTGAACCCTGAACTGCATGACATCATTTCCGTAGAAAATAATGCTCAGTGGAGTCATCAGTGTTAACTTCGTAACTGTAACAAAACAATTGCTGGCAATGGTCATAATCTCCAGTTCCTTTTACGCCTTTTCTGAGCACTGAATTAACTGTAATGAGTCACACGCAGCAAATAACGCTTACTGTTACCTACTGGTCTTGTGACCACACCTTTAGCACAGACTACACCTTCAACAGCAAAAGACATCCATCATCGTTTTCTCAATAGTGCACCGAGCTAAAAATGACATTTGACATATCACAACATAATACAAAAATAAACACGGTTTGAAAACACACACTGCAAAGCATTGTTCTTTTCGTGAGAGTAAGCCAGCCTTTCTCTCTAAAATAGACTATTTATTTTTGCGGTTGCGCATATACGCTCGATCCGGCTGCAGCGCCTTTTTCACAAAGTAATATTTGACAATGCATTATGGAACAAACCGGAAGCAACAACAAATGGGACGTGGGATTTTCCTTTTTAGAAGGTAGGAAAGGTCATCGTTGTTACCCAGAAACGGCTCACGGAAACCCACACACACAGACATACACGCACACTCACACACACACACACACACACACACACACACACACACACACACACACACACACACAGTTAACACCCGGTGTTTTCACTTTTTTAGTTCGTGAAAATCTGTTCTCATTCAGAGCAGGTCTCAATGCACAATGTTCTCATTCAGAGCAGGTCTGTGAAGTGCACACTGCTGTAACGGGATACACAAGGGCGGTAAACTCAGGACAAACGTCTTGACTCATTCACAGATTATGAATGTCGCGTTTCTATCTTTAGAAACGCCAGACTTTCTATTTTTAGAACCACGAAACTTTTCCTTACATACACACATACACATAAACATACCCACGAAGGCATGTAAGGATATAAGCACGCACATATGCGCCCCCCCCCCCCCCTCCTCCCCTTACACATACATTTTTTTCAAAGGCTACGTACGTGGTCGCCCCAAACGCCCTTACCACCCCCACCCCTATCTCCATCTAAACACCTCCCAAATAAAAGTAAAATTCTGAAACATGTTCTTGAAATGTGTTTTCTTTCTATCATTCTTTTTCTTATTTTATTGTTTGTCCCCCCGACGAAATACAATGTGCATTGCGTGGAACTTTTCAAAGCGACTTTGTGACACAATGTGTGCATTTACAAATGCGTATGGCATGCGAGCAAGGTGGCAGGTGCGCGTTTGTATTTCTCTTAAATTTCAGAAGAAGAAAACTTTTCTAAAGTATTCAGGCATTGGCAGATGTTAAGTCATCCTCACGAAGTCTCTTTGAAAAGACGATCTGGTTATTCCTGGTGAATCCAGACAATAGTACTATGTGGATATGGATGAGTTTAAAATCCTCCCACAGCTTAGTGAGTAATGAACGTATATGCGCAGTAATGAACGTGTTTGCGAAGACACAACGAAAAGCGACTTATTTGTCACTCTTCTCTTTCGTACAATACGCGCTGATGACAGAACTTACATGCCACCAAAGCTCTATTTCAACATGCACTTTGGAAATGGTTCAGCTCAAATTCCTCCGTCAGCATAGTGACTAATGTGCATGTTTACTCGGTTACAATAAAACAGGAACATCTTTTCTTTCAACGGTAGAATCTGATCACAAAATGTATACCTGCCATCAAAGCTCTTTTTCAACATGAAGCGTATACGTAACAGCACGAGAAAGAGGAAGTGAATCACACAAGCATACACACGCACACACACACACACACACACAAATGCCCCAAGTTGACAAGTTGTCGCTCAAACAAAACCCACCAGGCTGTCTTCAAAGTGATCCTAACGATGTGTCATCAAACTCAAAGTGATCTTAAGATTAGTCATCGAAGTCGATGCATTATGCACGCGCTGACTAACCATGCAAATATCAGCTAATAGGTCATGAACTCCATTAATGAATCCGGTGGGTTTTTTCGACGTTTTTCTTTGAATGGAAAGCTTTGTCGCTAGGTTGCAGCTGTCTCTTGGTTCTCTGCTGCACGCACTTGACTCTTTTCGCAGATTGAACAGAATGAGTTATGACAACAACAACAACAATAACAACAACAACAACAACAACAACAACAACAACAACAACAACAAATATGTAATGAGAAAAACTACCATCACCAGCGCGAAAGTTTTCAGATCGTACCAAACATTTTCCCTCAGGCTATGCAGGGGCGGAACAGTTAAGCCAGGGGGTGGGGGGGGGGGGGGGGGTTACAACCTGGGGTCCAGGGGTCTGCCGACCCCAAAGCTGAAGAATGTTAGCTATTTTATAAACAATTCGTGGCTTATCCTTCATTTTAAACATGATCAACTGGTGGAGAAAAAAAATCACAGACCGAATTTTTTATTTTTTATTTTTTTACAGACAGAAAATGCTTCTTCTTTTTCTTTTTTTAAAGGGGGGGGGCGGAACCCCTGTAACACCCCCCCTCCCCCCCCCTACTCCGCCCCTGCTGTGTAAAGGGGGAACAGTCAACACCCTCACTCAGTCACCCACCGACGCCACCCTCACGCCACAGATACACGTGAACCCCACACTGAACCGTTTTAACCCAAACAGACCCCAGCCTGGCCTATTTTCGGGTACACACTGTAGACCGGTAAGGAAATCACACCCGTGGATTTTGCTTACTCGTACCGGCGCCCATTGATGATGTAAAGGTGTACAGGGTTTGGCGGAGGGACTCCACGACCCAGCAGGGGGAAAAGAGAGAGGTAAATAGATGGTCGCGCTACTGGCAACTCAGCGCACGTGATCATCGTGACCTTGACACCGAGCAACCGACGCACAAACAAAACAAGACACTTTGCGGCGAGATTTTGCTTTGATCCGAGCAGTCGATAAAAAAAAATAAAAAAAAGGTAATGAATGACCTTTTTTTTTTTTTTTAAGACAAACATTTTGCATCGGTATTACACTTTTCCTGGGTAATCTTTCAACTTGTATTTGACGAAGGTTGAAAAAACATCTGGACTAAGGCCTTCTCCTTTGCCATCTGCTTTGTGACCTTGACGAAACTAGGAAAGGAAAGAAACGTGCATCAGTCCGGTACAGCCATATGGGTTGTGGGGACGATACAAACAATTCAATAACCAACCAACCAACTTGCTTGTGACCTTGATGCCCTTGACGCAGTGTACTTTGAAGATAGTGGCAGACACAACAATCCTCATCAACATCTTCCTGCACGTGCACATTTGTAAACGACCGAGTTTATCTGGAATTGCGTTGGGGTTGTTGTTTTCTCTGGAATATATAGATGAATTTGTCTTCTTTGGTTTAATATATTGGCTTTGATGTTCAATTCTTACATTCTTTTGTCGAGTTATTTTCAAATCTACAATATTCGTGCGATTCTGTTGACGAATCTGGGAACGTCACACAGGGTATCGAGTCCATTGAAAGAATGAATAGGCAGAAGGATTTATATGTGATCGGCCGATGATTTGTATTCAATACAATCTGCATTCGATATCATTGGCCATCGATCTGTGTGTGTGTGTGTGTGTGTGTGTGTGTGTGTGTGTGTGTGTGTTATACACACAGTAAAACTAAAATGTTGCACACAACAAAGGGTAGATTTAGACTGGTGATTCATTTCGTCGTTTCCGCCCCACAAATTGTCGCTTACCGGACACAGTCACGTAAGACTTTGGGTGTGGTAGCACTGAGTTATACAAACTAAATATAGATATCTCAGTGGTGTGATAGAGGGGCATGGAGCGGCTTGACTCGGCCAAGGTTTATTTATGCCTGGTATTGTTTCTCGCATCACCCGTGTGCATTGTCTTCGTCAATTGCCAGGATTTCTACATAGAATGGAACAACCTGAAGGGAGGAGAACGGGTGTTGACGTGTACGCCTATATAGGAGTGAGCATTCGTGTCGTATGATCATTGTTCGACTTCCATGCCGGCATCATTCGACAGCGACCGAGAACTGGACTTACGGGAGGGTGAAGGTGGTTTGGCTGAGATGAGAGAGATGGGGGTAGAGGGCGGGGGGGGGGGGGGGGGGGTAGAGGTGTGAGGCTAAAGAGAAAGGATTGAGCATAGAGAGAGAGATTATAGAGGGGAGGTTTCGAGATTTTGGGGAGAGAGAGACAGACAGACAGACAGACAGGCAGGCAGGCAGGCAAACAAACAGACAGACCGAGAGGAAAATCGAGAGATTACAGGAGAGAGAGGATGAGAGGAGTTGTTAGAGAGAGAGAGAGAGAGAGAGAGACGGACTGAGAGAGAGAGAGAGAGAGAGAGAGTTGTTTTGGAAAGAGCGAGAACGATAGAGAGAGAGGGGAGAGACTGTTGGAGACGTATTAGAAGTTTGGAGAAAAAGACAGACGACAGCAGAGAGAAAAATAGAAAACACACACACACACACACACACACACACACACACACACACACACACACACACACACACACACACACAACAACAAGCAGAACAGAATGAGGGTTGCGGACAAATTTCAGTTGGGATCAGAAAAAGACGTGTGAGCAGAGATGTATCAATGATTTGTTGGAAGTAATCAGTGAGCTGATCTTTACAATTTGAGTAGAGAGAAAGAGGGGGCAGGGGGAGGGGAGGCGGAGGGGGGAGACGAGGTAAGAGTCAAAGAGAATGGTATTTTATGACTTGTCGACACACTATCGATCTCTATATGTGGATAGTCTTTACCATCTTGTACTGGTCTTCAAAAAGGTAACACAATCAGTTATGTCAACAGAAGCAGGCGCAAATAAAGACAAGTCGCGTAAGGCGAAATTACTACATTTAGTCAAGCTGTGGAACTCACAGAATGAAATTGAACGTAGTCCGCCGCTAGTGCAAAAGGCAGTGAAAGTGACGAGCCTGTTTGGCGCGGTAGCGGTTGCGCTGTGCTTTATAGCACGCTTTACTGTACCTCTCTTCGTTTTAACTTTCTGAGCGTGTTTTTAATCCAAACATATCATATCTATATGTTGTTGGAATCAGGAACCGACAAGGAATAAGATGAAAGTGTTTTTAAATTGATTTCGAACATTTAATTTTGATCATAATTTTTAATTTTTTTAATTTTCAGAGCTTGTTTTTAATCCAAATATAACATATTTATATGTTTTTGGAATCAGAAAATGATGAAGAATAAGATGAACATAAATTTGGATCGTTTTATAAAAAAACAATGTTTGTTACAATTTTCAGATTTTTAATGACCAAAGTCATTAATTAATTTTTAAGCCACCAAGCTGAAATGCAATACCGAAGTCCGACCTTCGTCGAAGATTGCTTGGCCAACATTTCAATCAATTTGATTGAAAAATGAGGGTGTGACAGTGCCGCCTCAACTTTTACAAAAAGCCGGATATGACGTCATCAAAGACATTTATTGAAAAAAATAAAAAACATATCCGGGGATATCATACACAGGAACTCTCATGTCAAATTTCATAAAGATCGGTCCAGTAGTTTACTCTGAATCGCTCTACACACACACGCACACACACACACACACACACACACACACACACACACACACACACACACACACATACACACATACACACATACACCATGACCCTCGTCTCGATTCCCCCTCAATGTTAAAATATTTAGTCAAAACTTGACTAAATATAAAAAGCGAAAGTGAAGGATTTGCGTACGAGACCTAGGCCAACATTAACAACTCGGCAGCAACTGTCCATACATTCAGCGGCCTTTGCTTTTAAATGGGTATGGGCGCGCTTTGTTTGTTTTCCGCTGCAGTGATATGTCACTTCAACTTTTCCAACGTAATCTCAGTGTCAGCTGAACATCTGTTCGAGGTGACTAGTAAACCATATTTACCTACAGTCTAGACATTGTCTCCCTCGCTCCACTTGACACACATCCTCACCGGCACCCCAACCTACATCTCCACCCCATTGCCAACTCCCCGCTAAGAAATCATGATTACCAATTCTCAGCAATCAGGTGCAATTGCCAGGGTATGAACTGATGAAAACCAGTAAGGTTCAGTCCGAATATTTGACCTTGAAGCTGCTTGATTCTACTTTCCCTTCCTCCTACACAGAACAGCTACAGAAAAGATGCTACAGCCTCAAATTTACCCAAAAGCTATTTTTTTGTATGTTAAACGTAGGTATCATTGAAACTGCAAATGAGCATTTAATTCACGTGTATAGCTTAGACATACCTCTCTGTCTTTACTCAGATGTTCCATTGTTGTGTTTATTTTGCCGCATATGTCGGTGATAAACGGGTAAGACTGTTGCATGACTTGCAATACCCTAACCAGGCGATAGTAACGTGTGTATCGTCTTGATGGATACCCAGCAAGATAGTCTTGTCGCCCTTACATAAATCAGACGCCCCAGGCTGTCTACTGTCCGAAGTCGCCACATACCAATGTACATTATGACAGTTTGAAATGTATGAATATTTTTCTTGTTTACACAATAACCTTCTTCTTCTTGTTCTTCTTCTTTCATGGGCTGAAACTCCCACGTTCACTCAGGGTTTTGCACGAGTGAATTTTTACGTGTATGACCGTTTTTACCCCCGCCATTCAGGCAGCATACGCCGATTTCGGGGGACACTATAACCTTCTTCTTCTTCTTCTTGTCGATCTACTCTGTTAGACCCAGGGCCGGACTAGGCTAAGAGGAGGGGGGGTGGGGTAGCCAGTGGTGGTCCAGGGGGATGTTCCCCCTGGCGGGGTCAAGGGGCAGAGCCCCTAGTGGGTAGGTCATATTCTGAGATAGGAAAATGGTCGCCCCTTGAATGAAACGGCATAAAATAAACAATAATAAAAAATGTTTTAAATAAGTGAGGTACATGTTTAGGCTAGGGGGGGGGGGGTTGCGCAACCCCCATAACCCCCCCGGTAGTCCGGCCCTGAGACCTGACAGCGAGACAAATGAAACTGTCTTCTCCAGGTCCTCCTTTCCTCCGTACAGCTGGCAGCAGCGAGGGAACATCAATGAGACAACAGCAATCCCACCTCTTTGCTGACAAAAAGTTGTGATTGAGTAAGTGAGTAAGACAAAGAGGTGCCAGAGCAGACACGTTCAGTCTCGACTCTTAAGATCCTCCATCGCCCTACAGACGGTCCTTACAGAAGCGTTGCATCATTCTCATCCCCAAAGGGCTCTCTGCCCTTCTCAGTGCTCGGTGGACCCGCGACTCTGAGGTCTGTGCTCATCCAGCATTCAGACCACGCGCTTCACGTGCTGACATTGCACGATGCAGGTAGTCCGTGCACGTCCCTGCACCCTTTGTGCAACATTTGGCGCGCCCGACGTGAAACCAGAGAGAGTGTAACGGAAAGGACATGCCCTTACGTACGCGGGTTGGACGGAAAGTTTGTGTAGTAGGTCCAGCAAGAAGTGGTTTGAGCTGCATTCGTCAAACGTTGCATTTAAAACTAACGCAAAACTTGAAAGAGTGCAACAGAAAGAAGAGGCCATTACGTACGAGGGTTGGTTCGAAAGTTGGTCTGTCCCGCAAGAAGCAGTTTCAGCTGCATCGGTCGAAGGTTGCATAGTAAACGAACTGAATGTGGTTAATGAAAGGGTACTGCGATAAATATCGGTGGGCCTGACATCAATTATTAAGTCGTTGAACGCCAACGTGCGTGGCCTGCTTTAGGTCTGTCTTCGACTATTACATTTAGCAGATTTGAATTCCGAATTCAGAACAAGACTTCTAGACCGTATAGAAAGATAGACCGTGCCGACAAGTTTTAACCACATTCTGATTTATGACCTCATATTTTACTATTTATTTTCAAATTATAGCAAATGGCGCACGGTCTCTGAACATCTCCACTGTTACCAACACACGTTGCGTTAGTCAAGTTGGACACACATGGCGTAGTAACTAATCGGAAGATAGGCAGAATTTTGTGCAAGCAATCTAATGAAAGGCATGCGTGGGGTGAGCTGAGTAATCTTCCACTGGAGTTCAGCAACATTTCTCCCAACCCTCGTAATCGTCTGGCTGCTGCGGTTGCTGCTGTGTTTGCAGCGTCTGCAGGAAAAGAGTCAGGTCAGCAACAAGTGACAGAGGTGCACCGGGTGTCGTGTCGGGTATCACTGCAGTTTTGATAGCGGGTAGCGTTGCATGCTTGCTCTGTATTGCGAGAGGTGTGTAAACAGTCATGCGTCTCCTTTTTGTTTGCCCATATTTTGCCCATTAGCGGGATATGGAGTTCCCTTCCACGCGTTTTGCGGCCTATTACCCAACGACAGTGGACGTTGAACAACAGACAAACAGCCGTAGTGTTTAACCTGGGATGCCTTTTGGACCACCCTGAAGACATATTATGCCTCGCGTTCGTCTTTTTTGTAGGATGTTGCTCTAGACATTCTGTCCTGTTTTGTGGGCGGGAAGGTTGCGTGTGGGTGGAGATCCAACTGAGCGAGCTAGTTTCTTTCTTTCTCTGCTTCTTTGTCAGCAGTGAACAAATGATTTGAGTGTTTGAACCAGCGCAGTTAAATGTTTTGCGAGATGACCGTAAAATCGTCGAATTAGGAAAACACTAGTTTCTGTGTGTGCTTTTGTTGTTGTTAGTGTTTTGAACGTTTTGAGTATCTCACGTTTAAAAGCTTTACTAAGATAATCTTACAGCAGTGGAACTCGCTAGCATTTGCTAGATTCCCAAAATCGAACAATATTAACATTATTATTTCTTTTCGGGGGGCGGGGGGGGGGGGGGGGGGTGTTAAAACACATTTACAAAATGTATGGTCTGAAAGTTAACTTCAAGACACAGGGGGAAAAAACTACACTTCCGGGCCCTCAGCTGGCACTTTTTCTCGTTAGTTCACAGCCGTGATTAATTACGTTTAATTTCGTCAAGTCTATTAACGTTGTCTTGTACTGTCCACGACATCCCCATGCACACGTTTTCTGACGAGTTTGACCGTAAGAAATCTAAGGAACTCCTGCAATAATTTACCCGATAAAACTCCTTTACTTATGCTAATTGATTAAATTAATGTTAATAGTGGAATCAATGGGACATTTCAACGTCAGAGACCTGATTCAGGTTTTCGTCGTATTCTTCGAGTGCTGGCGAAAATTCCTACGTGCATAATTATAAAGTAACAAGAACATGTTAAAAAAATAAGTGTTACGCTTGCTGGCATAACGGTCACTTTCTCGTCGAGTGCGGTCTTTGCCCCACTTTGGGAAAATAACGGCGTCATTTCAAAACACTCAAACACTGCAAGTTTTTCCGACGCAGTCTCATTAGTATTCTTTGACCTGCGAAGTGAGATGACACTGATATTATTTTTAGCAAAAGCGAAAGTTAACACTTCGTGAGCTGAAGGTATCAATTGAACGCGGTGAGTGACGAGAATCAGACCGGCTGGCCTTCTCTTAAATGTCAACCATCTAATGTTATATGCAAGCACTTTTTCCTGCTCTTCGCCTGTTTTCGGATGCCTTTTCGATTGCATGGTCTTCTTCTTCTTATATTAAAGTCAAGTTTTGACTGAGGGAAGTTTCCGCCCTCCCCTCTATTTCAGATGACAAAATGGTATTCATTGTTTGTCTTGACTTGACAATTTAATGATTACCTTTCGTGTTCTTTCACATTACCCGAACTTGTCAGGGCTTTTGTTGCACATCTGTATCGTTTTCTTCTTCTTCTCTCCTTTAACAAATCAAGCATAAGAAATCAGGGAGTAGTGTTTTTTGAGAAACTAACAAAGGCACATTTAACACAACATAGAAGCATACATGTACTTAAATCCTGACAAAAATCACGTGCCTGATTATTTAATCTGTTGTGGTTGTGTGGTCTAAAAACAGTATTGAAAAAGCCCTGCTGTTACACTATTGCGAAAAATAGGCATGTCCTGAGTTTGAAGGATAATCGAGGGTCCAGAATGCAGGTGGCCCATGTGCGGTACCTGCTACAATCTCTCAAGAAAGAGTGTTTACGATAGCGAGAAACAAGCCTTCGCGGAAAGGCCATTCTGGCACGAACAGAAGCCCGTCGTAAAGTGCCCAATTCCGTCCTTGACCTTAGATTAGCACGAACTGCGTCTGTCACGGTAAGCTCGTGCGATACATGTGCGTAAGTTGTGCTGCTTGTGACGTCAAAGCAACGAGAGGTTTGACGTGGTTATGTCAGGGTCAATTACCGCACACAGAGAGAGAGGGGGGGAGAGAGAGAGAGAGAGAGCAATAAACATTGCCAACGTTAGTGTATAGAAACGCCCAGAGAGGTGCGTCATATGGGAGAGTGAGAGACATAATGACAGACTTTGTTATAATGCTGATGTCGCTGTACAAAAAGATGCACAAAATTAATTGGCCGGGTCAGCATACTCACTCTTTTCATGGGAACGAGTTTGCAGCTGAAATATTAAACAAAATGCTCCTTTTCGACCAAGGACTGAGAGGAAATGGAAAGGGGAGATGAAAGTAGATAAATGGAGTGCGGAAGATTATGCTGCAGCGTGTGTCTCTTGTGAGGTTCGGTTTTATAAATCATACAGCATCGTTCAGCTGGCTTACATATTTATGAAAAATTTATATTTCAAGCTATAACAAGTTTATCAATCTATTGCGCAAATTACGCTAGGATACTTGTGGTGTTTTTCTTTTATATACAGGGATTTTGCATAATTGGAGTCTTTGAAAACGCAGGGTTGACAAATTGGACCTCCGTACACAATTTGCAGTCAGCATGTACTCGATATGTACAGTTTGTTGTGGAAGGAGTGGAAGGAAAGCTTTCGTCTCATGCACACTGTTAACGACGTTATGGCTTTTGATATATAGCATTGCCAGATATCGCGCTACTCATTTGTCAAACCAGTAATGTCTAAAAGTCCAAACGGTGCGTGTGGGGAAACAAGTGTTGATAAGCGAAATACAACGCGGAAACTGACCATCGGTAACGGATGTATCAGGGGACTGTGGTTAGGAAGACTTGACAATTCTGACAGACATATTCACTTTTAAACTACTGACAAACGGGTGCGTGGGTAACATTTTAGTTATTAGAAAGAGGGACTAGAATGGAGTCTTACTGGCAGTTGTTGCCCAACTCAGTTGAATGGTGTTCCTAGCAAATCGCGTCGAAAACTTTTAAACGCTGATAACTTCTTAGGATGTCTGGAGACATTTTTCAATTACAATTATTTCTAGATTTTTTCCGTCTAACTCAATGCGTCAAACAGCTTTCATAGTAATTAAATAGAGCATCAGGAAATGAAATTACGGACTTAAAATGATATCCAAGTTTGTCAGAAAAGAGGATAAGTGTTTCATACATTTGACAGTGTATCAAAGACAAATTGAATTTATTGCCGAGAAGTTTTGATTAATCGTAGTGAGTCGATCATTGGGGCAAGGTTTTAAGGTTTTATGTCGCTTTTGGCAATAAAGTATACGCATTCATTCTAAAATCACCGTGACAAAAATAGCACAACTGTTAAATGTAACATTGTGTCTCTCACTAACAATCAATTTGTTTTTTTGGGTTTACTCTAAGAAGAGAGCAACACAGACACTCACCAACAGTCAATTTGTTTCTTAGTGTTCACTCTAAAAAGAGAACAAAACAGACACTCACCAACAGTCAATTTGTTTTTTTAGTGTTCACACTAAGAAGAGAACAAACCAGACACTTACACACAGTCAATTCTATTTTTCACACTAAAAAGAGAAGAGAACAGACAGTCGAGTTGTTTTTTAGTTTTCACTTTAAAGCCACAGTAAGCCTCCCGTAAACCATCACAGATACTGTCAGACTTTTACACACAGTACAAACACCCTTTCATTTGAACGCTCACCAAACGGGAACATCCTAGGTGCCCTCCGTAAAGAGCGAGCAATTTTCAAAGAATTTATTTTTGCGTGGTTTATCTTACCCCTGTGCCATCGTGAACCCGTGTGATCAAGTTTCCCTTTTTCACAATGTAGTCGTCAGTTAGTAATTTGAATGCGACTCGCTGTGAGCTTATCTGCAATAGCACGTTATTAAGTACCTCTCACTATTCACAAAACAAACGGCTGTGGTTCACAAGAACTCTAGCGATGGCTTTTGACTGTTCAGAGGAACTGGCGATAGGTATAAACCGTCGTCTGCTACGAGAACCACGACCTTGCGTGACCCTGCTTCCGGGCTTCTTTTTTTCAAACTTTCAAAACTTCGAATTGTACTGATCTTGTCTTGATGAAAAAAGAATTCTTTTATGATTTAAGAATGTTTGTGTAACAAGCTGTCAATTTATTATTTAGATTTTAAAAGTTAGGTCTAGCGCCAAAACGCACCACGGTCCGATTGTCTCTGACACTCTCTCCGCAAAATTTATTCTTTGAAAATTGCTCGCTCTTTACGTAGGGCACCTAGGATGTTCCCGTTTGGTGAGCGTTCAAATGGAAGGGTGTTTGTACTGTGTGTAAAAACCTGACAATATCTGTAATGGTTTACGGGAGGCTTACTGTACCTTTAAGAAGAGAACAAAACAGAAACTCACGAACGGTCAATTCAAGTTTTGGTGTTCGCCCCAAGAAGAGAACAAAATAGACACTCACTAATAGTCAATATGTTTTTGTTGACTCTAAGAAGAGAACAAAACGGACACTCACCAACAGTCAATTTGTTTCTCAGCGTTCACTCTAAGACTAGAACTAAACAGACACTCACCAACCAGTTTTCACTCGAAGACGACAACACAACAAACACTCACTGATCTGTTTTCACTCTAAAAAACAACAACACAACAAACACTCACTGATCTGTTTTCACTCTAAAAAAACAACAACACAACAAACACTCACTGATCTGTTTTCACTCTAAAAAAACAACAACACAACAAACACTCACTGATCTGTTTTCACTCTAAGAGGAGAACAAACAAGTCGCGTAAGGCGAAATTACTACATTTAGTCAAGCTGTGGAACTCACAGAATGAAACTGAACGTAGTCCGCCGCTAGTGCAAAAGGCAGTGAAAGTGACGAGCCTGTTTGGCGCGGTAGCGGTTGCGCTGTGCTTCATAGCACGCTTTACTGTACCTCTCTTCGTTTTAACTTTCTGAGCGTGTTTTTAATCCAAACATATCATATCTATATGTTTTTGGAATCAGGAACCGACAAGGAATAAGATTAAATAGTTTTTAAAACGATTTCGGAAATTTAATTTTAATCATAATTTTTATATTCTTAATTTTCAGTGCTTGTTTTTAATCCGAATATAACACATTTATGTTTTTTGGAATCAGAAAATGATGAAGAATAAAATAAAAGTAATTTTGGATCGTTTTATAAAAAAAAAATTTAATTACAGATTTTTAATGACCACAGTCATTAATTAATTTGTAAGCCTCCATGCTGAAATGCAATACCAAAGTCCGGCCTTCGTCGAAGATTGCTTGGCCAAAATTTTAATCAATTTGATTGAAAATTGAGGGTGTGACAATGCCGCCTCAACTTTTACAAAAAGCCGGATATGACGTCATAAAAGACATTTATCGAAAAAATGAAAAAACTTCTGGGGATATCATACCCAGGAACTCTCATGTAAAATGTCATAAAGATCGGTCAAGTAGTTTACTCACACACACACGCACAGATACACACACACACACACACACACATACACACATACACCACGACCCTCGTCTCGATTCCCCCTCTACGTTAAAACATTTTGTCAAAGCTTGACTAAATGTAAAAAGACACTCACCGACCAGTTTTCATTCTAAAAAAACAACTGTTTTGTGTTCATTCTAAGAAGAGAACAAAAAAGAACACAACAAACACTCACCGACCAGTTTTTCTTCAAAAAAAAAACCACCCCCAGAAAACACAACGGACACTCACCGATCAGTTTTGACCACTGTGCGGGTGGCCGGACGACAGGGTACATGCGG
The DNA here is from genome assembly GCF_037325665.1 of Littorina saxatilis. Lineage (NCBI taxonomy): Eukaryota > Metazoa > Mollusca > Gastropoda > Littorinimorpha > Littorinidae > Littorina > Littorina saxatilis. The sequence goes on along the minus strand of NC_090256.1, from coordinate 79,656,107 downwards.
GGGAACTTCTCCTTTGACCAGGCGCCGTGGAAGGTCAGTTTGTACTCGGCCACGCTGGACGTCGAACACTTGTCGTTCCCGCGCTTGTTTCTCCGTCCGCCCCGGCGACCTCTCCTCTTGCCGCCGTCCGCCGTATCCAACAACGACGACAACACGAGGAGAGTGAGGAGAAGAAGTGTCAGAGTGTTGTCACTGTGCAATAATCCTGCCATTTTTGTCTTGCAAATGTCTGCCAGTGGTAGTCAGTCACTTAAAGTGGTTTGATCGTTGTGCTTGTTTTTCAGTCGCATTGATCTGACTTCTTAGAGTTTTTAGTAGTTTTCGATGGAGTGTAGCCTAATTAACTGGTCGTTTGGGGAAATCGGTTTGTGTGTCTTGAGCTGATATGTTCGTCTCGTCTAAACCCAAGTGCGTTTAAATGTCTTGATGGATTTTTTTCTCCACGCTGTTTTCGAACAGCCGAGCAGTTGGCGAGCTTTCGGTGCTTGTGACCAAATCAGTTTTGTTTTGACAGTTAGAAAAATTCAAGTTGCCTTTCAACAAATGTATCTTGTGCCTAAGATAACAATAATATCTCCACAGAGAAAACACTTATATTATTTCACCCCATCCAGGCAGGCACTCAACACTTTTTACCGGCGCCGACAGCACTGCTACAGACTTCCAGAAAACGCTAGTCAGTTTCAATAAGCGAGACGCAAGCTTGCACCGACAGTGTTAATTGAAGCACCTGAGTAGAGAGAAAATAACGGGATCAACACACAAACACGTGGTTTACGTTCACAAGGCGACTGTAGGTAGATACAATAGGTAGGGAACGCGGCGGCCCCCCCATCTATATAGACATCGGGCAAGCTCACGAGACATGGCTACCATTGGCTGATCGCTGGAAAGGGCGGGAGGGTACATGGCTAGACGAGGAAGGGAGGATGAGGGAGAGGGAGGGGGGAGGGGTGCGACTCATTAATAAGGAGGGCTGGGCGCTTTGTGGTGCGGTGGTGCCGGTAGTTAACACACCCGACCGCATTACACACGCACGCATACTGACGTGTGCGCACACACGCACGCACACACACACACACAGAGGGGGAGGGAGAGAGAGAGAGGGAGAGAGCGGGAGGGAGAGAGAGAGAGGGAGGGAGAGAGAGAGAGAGTGAGAGAGAGAGTGACTGTGAGAGAGACAGAGAGACAGAGACAGAGACAGAGAGAGAGATAGGCCTAGAGAGAGAGAGAGAGAGAGAGAGAGAGAGAGAGAGAGAGAGAGAGAGAGAGAGAAGCGATAGAGTGGTGTATTCACACGTACTTACACATGTTCTAATCTGAAAGCTGAACAGTAGCCTACACTTGCTCAAAAGTTCAGAACGACGCGCACGACTCGCTTGATTTTAAAAACGCGGTTTCCACCTACTGCAGACCGGAACCGAAAACAATTCGGACTGTCTTTTCTTTGGACTATGACTGTTTTATTGAAAGGAGGATACATTTAGCAGAGTCATTAGAACACCGTCTTGACGATCACTTCATTTTACTTAAAGGTGATCTCCCATCCAACTTTCTGTTTCAAATCGCCCCGAAAGTTTTGAAGGTTCGGTTTGTGACTCAAACAGCAAAACACAGTAGTAGAAGGCATCCGGTCAGCTTCGGGAGACTATAGATTTTGCGAGTACTCTTTGGTTCTGTTGCAGCGTCGGGTATGGCTGGACTTCTCAATTGTTTCTTTGTCTCGGACCGCTGGGCGAGCGACTCGTCAAACTCGGAGAAGCTTTTCTGCACTTTCTCCCCCCACTGCGATTGCTCTGAGGCTGCAGAGTCTGCAGAATCCCTCCCAGGTGTGCAAGTCGATGTTCAGTAGGAACATGTTGTCTCTACCTTCAGGCCTTCCTTGCGCCACGTCTTTGTAGCGTAGGTAAGGTCTGCCTTTGGGTCGCTTTCCCTGCGCGAAATCGTCGTAGAGAAGATCTGAGCGCATCCGGCCATCATCCGGCCATCATCCATTCATCTCCAAGACTGAGGTGCACGAAGCGAAAATGGGTGTCACCCAAACGGGTGGAAACAAACCGCGGGGTTTGATTCGTTGAAATCACAACACATCTCAATTTCAACCAATCCAACACTGCGGCTCCCACCCGGTTGGTAACTTTCTCGTGTATCTCGGCCCGGGACGCTGCTGTTAGTAACTGTGTTCTGCCAGGTGATTTTCGGGCTGAGATACACGAAGCAAAACTTGGTTCCACCCAAGTAGGTGCCGCGGGTTCTGATTGGTTGAAATCACATCAAATCTCAAGTTCAACCAATCCGACCCCGCGGCGCGGCTGCGAACCACCCAGTCTTTGTCAGTCTCGATAGGTTAATGTTGCATGTTTATGACTTGAATGGGGGACGTTTAAAAAATAAGTAACATTCACAAAAACGGGACCTATTGTTCTTGAAAGTTAATACATAACCCACACAGTACAAGAAATGATGAGGTGATGAGAAATGAGAACCTGTTGCAGTTTGGTTTTTCTTAGGATAGCAAGGGAGGATGTGAGATAGCTATTATATGGGTCGTTTTCAAAAATATGTCGCGAAAGCTGTCCCCGGACTTTGGCTCTGCACAGTCGTCGCGTCTTAAAACAAACTAGACAATATTTTGTATCATTTTGTTCGTTGTCCAAGGGTCATTAACTTCCTTTATTCCCCCCTCTGCTTCTTTACCTCTGTAAACTTGTAGAGCTAGTTATTTTTCGATAATGACCCAGCAACCAAACAAATAACGAGCCAGCAACAGCCTGAATCCTCGATAGTGCAATGGGTTGAGAAGCTGTTCTGTTTCGGTACTACTTTTGCGACTGAAAAGTTCCGAACGCTCTATACGTACGAAGTATACATCTCTGGAGCAAACAATACAAACATACCGCATTTAAATTAACAACTACAGGCCTGAACACATGAATCTCCATATAAAATCCATGAGTTCGGTTGTTTTCTGAATCTAGATCTGCCGTGCACAAACCGTTCATCACAAGCGAATTCCCAAGGCAAGTAACTCATACTCTAGCGACAAGAGTAGTTCCCCTTCTTTTAACGCAGTATCTTCGACAACACTGACTGCAATCCGACGGTCAGTTGTCAACAATATTTCATTTTATAAACAGATCACACGCAACCAAATGCACACATCTCATCAATTTAAACAACATAAAGCGGTTTCATACACTAGTTTCCCCAGAAAACTGAACTTCATACAGTAATTAACGTTGGAACACGGGTGCAAAAGTTCGTCTGCTAGTCCCATTTGACGAAAGAACATTATCCTAAGATAATACTAAAACATAAACAGAACACACAATATCTGCCTTTACCGCCATAGCAGAATAACAGCATATCTGTGTACTTTATTTTAGTCCAAAACAGGGAAACTGACAAGAAGTGTTAACAGAATGGAATGATTTGCACGGAACTATACAACCGCGCATTAATCGATCGCCTGCGCAGGTTGACTGGTTGAGTGATTCGGATTCGATCAAACTTTCGCACAAAAACTCCTGTTTTCTTTGAATAACTGAAGAAAGGAGGAATAAAGAGGTTACACACCTCGTCTCAGTGATTATTAAAAATAATGGTCTCAGTTCGCGGTCATGAAAAAGCTCGCTGAAGCTCGCATTTTTCATGATCCGCTAACTTCGACCATTATTTTTAATAATCACTGAGACTCGGCATGTAACCTCTACGTATCAAAAATACAATTTTGTGTTAATATGGTTTGTAGAGCGTGAGTTATCTGACGCAAGGGTGCCAAAAAACGAGTATCTCACGGTCGCCAACCAGTCTTTCAGATCTATTTTTTCTGTTTTTCAGTATCGGATAATCATGAAATTTGGTCACGTTATAGTCTTTATTGGTTTCCTTTTGCCAAAGTTAAAATGTTCATTAAAACTTGGTCTTGGGGATGCATAAAAAGAAAAAAACTTTTGTCCCACAAAAATGTCCTTGCTGTTACGACTGAAGAAAATTGATAACACTAAAAAATGGGGATCGCCAAACTCAGATCTAATTAGATCTAAAGAAAGACAATTCTTTCATCAATTGATTAACTACAGATATACAGTTGGAGACGACATGAAAAACATCAAAATATTGCTGCCTTTCAACTAAGAGGGCCCCAATGGGTTTAAAATCGTGATCGTGATTGGCGTTTTTTGACCTTTCTGTGACCGTGATTGCCGAAATTTCCATTTCTGTGATCGTGATGGGACTTTGCCCGTGATCCGTGATGACAAAAAAATCAAGTCTCGTGATCGTGATCGTCATTTGTTTTCGTGATCGTGATGGGCATTATTGCAAAGCATTTTATTTTCAACGTGCATTTTTCACAGCTGTATCACTCTATGATCCTCTATTCGTCAAGGAGCCAATCCCGATTGAAGGGAAGCAACAACACATTCAGAAATATGATTTTGACAGCGATTGCTTCCCTTTAAGAGAACCAATCACACACAAAAAAGAGATCCAATCAGAAGGCAAATTGCTAAAGTCTGCCAAACTTCATCCAATGGAAGGGCTTCGTGCAAAAGTTTTGAGTGCATTCAGTCAAATTCGAATTCGAAGATCAAAAATGGCGTGCAGCAGTACTGTCATCGAACTTCCGTTATATTTTGTGGATTCAAACCAGACCAAAGCAGGCGGCGAGAATGCCTTCCTTGGTGGAAAGCTCAGGCTACGGGTCGGTCTTTCCGAAGACGAAATATCAAGATATGTTGATCTATGTTGCTCTATGACTGTTCTGAATGTAGGCAAAGATCTTGAATTTTGTTCAAGATCTTTGTGTTTGAGTGAGATCATTGACATTGTCGACATTGCCACGTCCGGCTGTCACTCGCTCAGTGTGACCTCGACTGGCTCGAGATCGAGTCTGCGTGTAGCCAAAACCGAAACTAGAAATGTGTTTTTCATCCCAGCAACGTGGACACGCTTGGCATAGATTCTAATTGTCGCTTCTTTGCATTAAGCTTGGATTTATTTTAGCGCCTGTAAACTTTAATATCAACAATGGGTTAAATTTAGAAACAATGGCGGGGAGACGTGCCAGTTTGGGTCACTTGATCCTCATGTCAAAGACGATCAAAGTCATGTTCGTTGGGGATTTTGTCAGGCATGCTACTTTTCCGGTAATTGCCGGAAATCCGATAAAGCCGTTTTCAAAATCCGGTAAAGTCAAATTTATTCCGGTGAAGTTGAAACATTTCCGCAAAAACGATCCTTGTGAATATCGCGCAACGCGACCGGGCGCCGGTCTCAATGAAGCCAGCGCACAGTAGTGTTGTTTTCACCAGTTTGGAGGTGTGTTGAATGGTGGTGGGGGGAGGCTAAAATGGGATTTTTAACAAGATCACAACACTATTACAGCCCTGAAAATGATGCCCAGAATGCACCAGATTGCACAGGTTTTAACCGTTTTTTGAAAAAAAATCCGGGGGGGCATGCCCCCGACCCCCCTAGTTGGCTTGCCTGCTTCGCAGGCTCAGGCTTGTGGCTTCGCCACTGGCACTGCGCGCTTCTTTCAGGTAAAACCATTTTTGGCCTGTAGCATTCCTGTTTGTTTTTCAAGCCCATGAAAACAGGCGATGGTGTACCTCAAATTGTATGGCAAAGTTGAAAATAAAGAACCCATCACACATACATGTACTTTAATTTCAATCCACCCAATAGTTTTTGAAAAAAATGGGTTTACAAGATTTAGCTCTGAAAATGTTAAATTGTGTAAGTATATATTCATGTCTGTGAGTGAGGGTGTGGGAGTTGAATGTGTATGAGTGTAGAGAGAGAGAGAGAGAGAGAGAGAGAGAGAGAGAGAGAGAGAGAGAGAGAGAGAGAGAGAGAGACGGCGAAAGAGAGAGAGAGAGAGAGAGAGAGAGAGAGAGAGAGAGAGAGAGAGAGAGAGAGAGAGAGAGAGAACTATGAAAACAACATTCTTGTTACTGATTACAAACCATGATATGAATTTCTATGTGTGTTTGAAAGAGAACTCAAAAAATAATAATAAAAAAGTGCAACAGTTCTCACTTTGTGTTGAATAAACAATAGATCCAGAGGAGCGAATTACTGTGTGGTTGTGTTTACTTTGACACGTGCTTTCTGTACCTGCAACTTTTACCGTGACCGTGATTTGCCACTGGTGTTCGTGATCGTGAAAACAAAAATCAAGGTAACTGTGATCGTGAAAGCTAAAATTTCCCTTCCCGTGATCGTGATGATACCCCCCCTTTGGGGCCCTCAACTAAGGTGAGATGTCCCTGAACATTTTGTCCTTGCTGTTCGATTCAAACTCTGAAAATCTCAGTTTGTAGAGATTTTGATCCAGATCAAGAATCACACAAGTTTATTTCAAAGCGACGTCGCTTTGGAAATTGCGACACAAAAAGCACCCAAAATGTCCTTGCTGTTACGGTCCTTGCTGTTACGATCCTTGCTGTTACGGTCCATGCTGTGACGATCCTGGGGCCAGTTTTTACTGTGCGCACTGAACACGTACTTGTGTATAGGTCATGTCTTAAACTGCATATTTCAGTGACACATCTTTGGATTTTCCAGACTGAATTGGGTTACACAGTGGGTACTTTTTTTTAAAATCTGATCAGTTTTAGATCTATTTTATTTTCTGCGCGATGGTTAAATGTAAGCTTATCCTCTATTCATCCTGAACTCAGGTCAAAATGAGTTCGGCTCATTCTCTCCCGGACGCTACAGTCCTACGCGAATCTATCAAAACAAAAATACAGAGTTATCTCCCATATGGTACCGGCACGGTTGGCCTAGTGGTAAGGCGTCCGCCCCGTGATCGGGAGGTCGTGGGTTCGAACCCCGGCCGGGTCATACCTAAGACTTTAAAATTGGCAATCTAGTGGCTGCTCCGCCTGGCGTCTGGCATTTTGGGGTTAGTGCTAGGACTGGTTGGTCCGGTGTCAGAATAATGTGACTGGGTGAGACATGAAGCCTGTGCTGCGACTTCTGTCTTGTGTGTGGGGCCAAAAGAATTTTTCTCCTGGAGCGACCTAAACTTGAACCCGTCGCTCTTCTTGCATGTCTGTTTACTTCGTGTTGCACGCAAAAATTGCGCGACTTCCTTGCTGCGTGGATTGACGAAGCTGTTTCATTCTCGTGACTGAAAACACTGCAGTGCGTGCAGTTTTATTCTGTGGGTTCGACAGATCGGTCCAGCAGTTTGGTCTCAATCGCTCTACACACACGCACACACACACACACACATACACATACACACACTGGCACACACACACACACACACTCACACACACACAGGCACACACTAGCACACACACACACACGCACACACACGCACACACACACACACCCGCTCGGCTTTTTGTCCCCTCTGCCTCACTGATTTGGTTTTGTGTTTATTTCGTAATTATTTTGTTAGTAAATAGTGAACATTGCTTCAATGCCGAAGCAAAAAACATCATTATTGGTTGTAATTTGCTACCAATTTTAAAACCCGACTATCGTATTACATAGTAATTTTGACAGCAGTTCAAATGTGTACATTTACCAGTTCCATTCAGCAGACTTTCAGGTCTTTGTGACTGATTTCTGGCCAGGAATTCATCACGCTTTCTGTTGTTCATTCGTTTCCTGTGACATTGATCAGCAAACCAGCAAAGTGTGTGTGTGTGTGTGTGTGTGTGTGTGTGTGTGCCTTTGGTTATATCGGTTTTTGTTGTTGTTGATGAGTACGTAACAAAATGTAGTCAGTATAATTATATACGTTTGCACCATACCTCATCTCCCGTGAAATATCAACAGAGTTCGAAGTTTCAGTTTGTCAATCTGTATAGTATGATTTGTTTTCAAATACGTTTTGTCTTTCTTTCCTTGTCCTGGTTTGTTTACAGATCATCGTCATTTTTTAATCTCGGAAGATCTAACTAGTGTTCTGAGCATCGCCTAAGTAGACATCAACAAGCATGTACATACTTGAATGATCTTGCCGTTGTCTATCTTTTGCGATATCATGTCATGCGAGGCACATCGCAACATTATTGAATATTTGTACCAGTTTCAATTTGTCTGATTCAAACTAGATGTTGAATGACACAGAAATAAAACGATTTCTTCGTGAACTTCAATTTAATATATCAGGTGTACGATACATCTACACATTTGTGTGTGTGTGTGTGTGTGTGTGTGTGTGTGTGTGTGTGTGTGTGTGTGTGTGTGTGTGTATGTGTGTGTGTGTGTGTGTGTGTGTATGTGTGTGTGTGAGTGTGTGTGTGTGTGTGTGTGTGTGTGTGTGTGTGTGTGTGTGTTCTTGAACATAACTACACCCATGTGTTTATGAGTTACATAATTATATATATGCGTTCAGTCAGTCTGCATGTTTCCTTTCACAAAATAAGACACAACATCAAAAATGAATACAGATTTGATCTGCAAGGAGGAAATATCAAACCAACCCACACCCCAAACCTAAAGCAGCTCATGACAAACTTTTGGTACACACTTTGCAAAATAATACTCTAATTTCTAACCAGCTGCATTACACGCTGCCAACAGAGAGAGAACAAGTCGCGTAAGGCGAAATTACAACATTTAGTTAATCTGTCGAACCCACAGAATACAAGAAACTAAGTCCATCTCACGATGAACACGAGCCGAAATCATATGCACTCGACTTATGAAATAGAAAGAAATCAAATACGACGAAGAGAAGAAAAAGTTTGAAAGTACCATTGAACTTCCATGTCGGCGTGTGGCTGAGCTTAAAATAGGAATGTTGTTGCAATGGGAACGTCCCACTAGTCCGAGGGTTCACTAGTCCGAGGGTTCACTAGTCCGAGGGTTCACTAGTCCGAGGGTTCACTAGTCCGAGGGTTTACTATAGACGCTCTCTTTTCCAGTTCGTCCCACTAGTCCGAGGGTTCACTAGTCCGAGGGTTTACTATAGACGCTTGATTTTCCAGTTATTATGCCGCCCCTTAAAAGGCGGTATATAGGTTTCACTGTGTCTGTCTGTCTCTGTGTGTGTGTGTGTGTGTGTGTGTGTGTGTGTGTGTGTGTGTCCGCAAATAGATATCCGATGTTTGAGAACCGATTTCAATGAAATTATGTGTGAGGCTGTAGTACAACCCAGGCTCGATCCTCTCCATAATTCTGGTCGGTGGGATAACTAATTGACCCTCACGGGCAAAAGGAAACCCGAGGTGCTATATAATATGACTAAAAACTGTAGGCAGTTCGATCACGTAATTGTCCAGTCGGGGCAGTATCCTGCTAAATTTAATATCCTTTCTTCAGTCAAAATATAAATAACTAAGTTTCTTGGGGGAAATAGTCTGAGATTTCTTCAGTCAAAATATAAAACACCACATTATCTTTTTGAATGAAAACAACTCAGTGTTTTTATGAGAATATTCTTCGATTTGGTTCCCAAAGCAGTGAAAAACACACGCACGCACGCAAACGCACATCCACGCACACATACACACACAAAATAAAAACAAATCAAATTGAATATCCTTTGTTCAAGCGTCTATAGTGAACCCTCGGACTAGTGAACCCTCGGACTAGTGGACCCTCGGACTAGTGAACCCTCGGACTAGTGAACCCTCGGACTAGTGGACCCTCGGACTAGTGAACCCTCGGACTAGTGGACCCTCGGACTAGTGAACCCCTCTCGTTGCAATCTGTTATGCACTTTCCCTTTTGACAGGTAGTTTTTGCATGTACAGCAAAACACGGCCTTTTTTACAAATCCTAAAGACTGTCGGAAACTTCGCATGCTCTCTTGTGAACGCCATGTGAAACATTGATTCTGAAACAAAAATCTATGGCATGAATGACAATGGAAAGACGGTCTCTCTCTGATTCCAAGTTCATAATGGCAGTTATAAAGTGCTGAATTTAAAAAATCTGTAGATGAAGTAAAATCATTTGAATGTTGGCTTGTTGAAACTTCATAACAAACAGCCACCTCGTCTATATCATTATCTGAAAGAATGCCAACTTCCTTTGAAACACCAACATTTGTATGGAAAACTTCTGTTTCTGTCATCTTTGATTTCATTTGACAACTTGGACTGATGGCATCTTCCAGAGATATATCCATTACTTTCAACTTGCGCCTCTTTGTATTCCTGTAAGCCTGCCACTTATTTATAAAAAGAAACGTTTGATACTTTTACCAAACAGTTAGTATAATGCACGATTTACCTGTATTCGTCTTTAAATTCTGCAAGACTGAAGCGAAAGAGGTCTGTCTCAGTTTTGTCGTCAGTTTGTTGTGTACATTTACACACGCACAACGAACAACACATGCACAGGCCCGGGGGAAGCTCTCCTTTCTTATGTCCGACGATAGACGTATACATGTAGTTTACATGTTTATTAGTCATCTATTTGATAGATTACGTGTATGATATGACGGAGAGTCGCATCGGTTTGATGCTGTGAACCCAACCGTGGCTGTGGCTGTCGTTTGAAGTAGCCTACTTCTTTATAAAGATTCATTTACATTCTACTTCTGACCAAGGCATGTTTGGTACCTACTGAATCCTTGTTGCGTGTAGTTTTACGTGGCACGTTGCCCAAAGTTGTATTCTTGAGGAGCATAAAATAAAACGTGTTACAAAGTTATCTCAAAACTCTGCAGTGACTGCTCGCGCAGCAGGTCAGCTAATTATAGCACGCAGCCTCCACAGACAGCTTTCGAGCCGAGACCATATGAGTCGCCGCTCCTGCACTGCAGTGTTTTCAGTCACGAGAATAAAATAGCTTCGTCAATCCACGCGGCAAGGAAGTCGCTCGATTTTTGCGTGCAGCACGAAGTAAACAGACATGCAAGAATAGCGACGGGTTCAAGTTTAGGTCGCTCCAGGAGAAAAATTATTTTGGATGTTGGCCTTTAAGCAAACAAATAAATACATAAATCCCGGAGAAAGCGATTTTTTTTTTTTTGGTATCGTAAGAATGCGTTCCATGTTCCTCGAGAGACAAGTTCAAGGGCGCGCAATATCCCCCTAACGAGCTAGGCAGGGAAAAGATTGGGTGACATTTTAAAGAAAAGATATGCTTATTTGATATTTTACATTCAACTACATTCAGGGGCAGCATGCAGCCACATAATTGAAGACAGTGTCAAGTAATACGCAGAATATACGCTAATTGCAGACATCATGTAACTTCCACGCATACGACATTTGTTTGTGAAACGCGTCAACAGTAGCTCTCGCATTTTGAAGATATTGTTCTTAATACTCGTCATTAAGGTGGCTTACTTCAGTTTTTAACTAATAAATGAATGCAGATCCCAGACCTAAAATCAAAATAACGATTTTACAAACTTCATTTTTCGAAAAAAGTTGGACCCATTAGGCGACATTTTTTTTAAAGGTATTGAACTTGTCCCCTCCTCGACCAACTGCGGATCCAGACATGGCCTGACCAAACAGATCTGAGGACCAAAATGTGGGGAGCACTGGAGGACCTGGAAAGAACGTCCATGTTCATGGCATCCTCCAGATTCCGAGTCTGACACAACCGTCGTACGAAGAAGAAGAAGAAGAAGAACTTGTCAAATCCAGGTGCACGGAGCCCCTGGGGCTTTTAGTCATACCTCAGGCAGCTATCCGTTAGAAGAACTACCAAGTTTCATTGACTTGCACCCAAAGAGTCAAGAACTGCGATTTGTTTACGAATTAATTTCGTACTCGGACCCGGCTGGTCTTGGCCTATTTTTGGATCTAAATTTAGATCAGGTAGATCACCACATGCACATCATGCACAATTGAAAAGACACGTCAATAGCAAACTATGTCATGTCATCATGAGTTTGTGTAAAACAAAATGGAGGCCAGAATCACTCAGTTGAATCGAACTCCGACCAAACACCACGTAATCACTAGGTTAATTTATGCACTCGCGTGAACAAGAAACTGTCGAGCTTCACAGATATCGTTGTTGGGTAGTTTTGGGTTTGTTTTACTACCATAGGGGGATTTTTGAACTGTAAATGCACTCAGCTGCAACAAAAACGCAAAACGAAGGCTGTGAGCTGCACCGTGCCTCTAAACGACCCATATATTACATCATTATTATGTAGCATTATACGCGACAGGGATAAAAATCAAGCTTAGTAAAAGAACAAGGAACTTAGTCGATAAATATCGACAGGGGGCCGACAAATGGTTTAAATGGGAAATGTGTGTATATGGGTGTGGGTTTGAAACAAACAAACAAACCAACCCATGTGAACCCCGGGCCGCAGGCCTTCGATGTAGTGATTGAAAAAAAAAGGATGTTCTCAAATGGTTCAATTCTCATTTGGTCTGATTCTCAAATGGTACCGGTATACTCCCCCCCTCCCTGGCCGCAGGCCTAGGAGTAAAATTTTTATAGACACTGACCTTCTTCCCAGGGGTCATTGACCCAGTTTTAGCTATGAGAGGTGGTTCGCCCAGAGGCTGTAGAGTATACTGGGGCGGTCTCTTTGATGTCTTGAGAGGAAACTTGGCCAGGGTAGTACATGCACCAGAACTGGTGGACACCAAGGACAAACATGAAATCGAAGCAGTTTGCTTTCAGAGAGAACGGTCGTCAGCAACTCAAACTTCTCTGTTTTCTTTTTTTTTTAAATCTGACTTTCTTTGTGGCCCCCTGACTCCGCCCCCTCCCTCTGTAAGGACCCTCCTCCACAAGGACCGATTTTTGTCAACATTTTAAAGGTCGCTAGAGAGGGGTTCCACTGTATGACCTAACCGCTACTGGCAGACGGCCTCAATCTTCACGCGCAAAGACGAGATTAATAGGTGCTCGGTTTTGGTATTTTGAATTACATTACATTAAACCTTTGTTGGGTTTCATGGTCATGGCAACAGCCATAATAATATTACATGATGTATAATATCATATTTCAGCATATGTGAATTACATGTCATCATACTAAACTGTCATACATTTTTATTCCTACATTATTCTGATTGATCACAATTAATAACAACCAAACCTACTATCATTGGACACATCCAAATGCAAGCGCCTGTTCTTGATCTAAATATAAAATCAGTGCAATTTCCTGGGTCGAGCTTTGCCACAGACACTCACGGTTTGGCCTGTAGGTAAAATGTACAATGTATTTTCTGATTTGTGCACAAAAGCTTTTTTTCTTTTTTCTTTTTTTTAACATAACAATGTTTAATTTCACTGTATGTTTAAAAGACCATGGTCATATTTGTAAAATAAATGTTAAATTAGAAAATAAATAACATTTTGGTTCATGATTTTTTCTACACCTGTGCTAAAAATAAGAAATAAAAATGTCGGGTATATAAGTCACTCAAATACAGCTAGGTATGAATGGCTCGGTTTGAGTTTGTTGCAGTTGACCCTGCACAATGCGACATATCATGTTTTTGTTGAACAATTTTGACGTCACCCCTCCCATAGGGTGACGTATTTCACAACTTCCTGTGTTACACAAACTCTGTGATGACCAATTTTGACGTCACCCCTCCCATAGGGTGACGGATTTCACAACTTTCTACAGATGAACAATTTTGACGTCACCCCTCCCATAGGGTGACGGATGTCACAACTTCCTGTGTACACAAACTGATGACGTATTTCACAACAAAATGGCGCTGCCCATGGTCAACCTCGAAACTATCCGTATAGAATGGGGGCGTCCTCGCCCCCATAAAAAGTCGAGAACGTATACTTCCTGCTGTTAAAACGAATAGGAAGTAGTCGAGACTGAACACGCACCCGAATGAGCTGTTGGCATTCAGATAATTAATGATCACGCTGACAGACCATTTTCGAGTAAACTATGCCCCGTGCACCTTAATCAAAGTAAAATGTGTGCACCGAATTTATGTGTGCACCGAATTTATGTGTGCATCGAATTTGTAGTAAGTGAAAAAACGAAATGAAGTAGTCCCTATAGGACCGGTGGACATGAGAGCTTTAAGGTTTGAATACGGGAAAAGGTTTGGGGACTGGTGGTCGAAATGATGTACCAATCACAAGGCGGTTTGACGTATAACACACAACACAAAGCATGTATACACGCTGCCCCTGTTTTCATTAGGTCTGCAAAAGACTGCATGACTGACTGATAATGCACTTGAAAGTAAATCCATTGACAGTTCGGCTAATTCGCCCTACTTGAGCGATGAACACGTACTATCTCACCTGAGCTGTCCAACCTTTGACTTTCTCATGTGAAACTTCTCCTGAAATGTGTCATTTCACAACCAGTGTGTTGAGGCCTGGACATTCTTCGCCACAATTAAAGACATCTTCCTTACAGTACAAATTAAATGTCAACACTTCAGATTCCCCCAGACTTATGCATGGGATAAGAGTATCATTCTTCTTGGACTCTTACCAAAAATCAACAGCCTAGCTAGCTGCATCTTTTGCGAAGTGGGGATAAGTTGCTGAATTTATTTCACAAATTGACACTGGTGTCCTTCAGTTGTGCATTCCCCGCACGGGCTTTTCATCCGTTTTGGACGCCTCGTCAGCGACTGCAAAGGCCGCGTTTAGCGGATGCACATAGTTTCACCTCAAAACCCAGAAGCTGAACTCACAACATAGACTTGAGGATTGGGGCTTTAAAGTAGACAGAATGAAGCAGCTCTGGCAGATGTGCTGAGGCCAAAGGGTGTTGCACTAACCAAACAGAGCTGCATGAAAATCGTGCATGTATTGCAGCTCGTCTGCTTACGCCGCTGTTCGCGGTAAGCCTTACTCAGTTCCGGTTATAAAAAATAAAAAAATGTCGGATTGTGCAAAGCTGACGTCTTCATCGTGGGAACGAGATGAGAAAAACCGAGACCTTTCTCAACTTCGTGTCGGTGTGTGCTCAGTGCTGAAAACTGTCCTGTGCTCGTGATGTTTCTGAATGAAGACAGGATTAATTTCGAGTGCTAGATTTCCCCTTTTGTGTATATGGTTGCTTAGATGTTGTATTAGAAGATAAAAGGCATACCAGCAAGATAATTCGGCCTGAATTTTAGTACCTTATTTATTTCTTGATGCATTTCATGATTCATTCCTTCATTCATTGGTTTGTTGGATTGTTTCTTTCTTAGTTTCTTTGTTCGTTCATTGTTGTAAGCTTCTTTCTTAGTTTCTTTGTTCGTTCATTGGTGTAAGCTTCTTTCTTAGTTTCTTTGTTCGTTCATTGTTGTAAGCTTCTTTCTTAGTTTCTTTCATTGCACTGAGCACACACCGACACGAAGTTGAGAAAGGTCTCGGTTTGTAGCTTCGCAGACCATCGACAAGAACTTTTTCGGGAGATTTCTTCACTACCCTCAAAACACCATTGTCGTCCTGGCTACTCAAAATATATGACTATGTGTAAGACGGGTGATTACGTTATCTTCACAATCACTTTTTACATTTAGTCAAGTTTTGACTAAATGTTTTAACATAGTTTTCTTCTCAGAATAACTCCTGTCACGTATTAAGAATCTACACGAAGCTCAGAAGAGTCGCGTGTGCGCAGCGCACGAGCATAGTTATTATTATGGGGGCGAGGACGCCCCCATTCTATACGGATAGTTTAGAGGTTGACCATGGGCAGCGCCATTTTGTTGTGAAATACGTCATCAGTTTGTGTACACAGGAAGTTGTGACATCCGTCACCCTATGGGAGGGGTGGAGGCAACATTGTTCATCTGTAGAAAGTTGTGAAATCCGTCACCCTATGGGAGGGGTGACGTCAAAATTGGTCATCACAGAGTTTGTGTAACACAGGAAGTTGTGAAATACGTCACCCTATGGGAGGGGTGACGTCAAAATTGTTCAACAAAAACATGATATGTCGCATTGTGCAGGGTCAACTGCAACAAACTCAAACCGAGCCATTCATACCTAGCTGTATTTGAGAGACTTATATACCCGACATTTTTATTTCTTATTTTTAGCACAGGTGTAGGAAAAATCATGAACCAAAATGTTATTTATTTTCTAATTTAACATTTTTTTTACAAATATGACCATGGTCTTTTAACCATACAGTGACATTAAACATTGTTATGTTAAAAAAAAGAAAAAAGAAATAAAGCTTTTGTGCACAAATCAGAAAATACATTGTACATTTTACCTACAGGCCAAACAGTGTCTGTTGGCGGCAGAGGGCCCAGCAAGTTGCTATTTTTAGATCGATTAAAAGTTGTCAAGAACAGGCGCTTACATTTGGATGTGTCCACTGATAGTAGGTTTGGTTGTGATCAATCAGAATGATGTAGGAATAAAAATGTATGACAGTTTGGTATGATGACATGTAATTCAAATATGCTGAAATGTAATATTATACATGATATAATATTATTATGGCTGTTGCCATGACCATGAACCCCAAGAAAGGTTTAATGTTATGTAAAATCAAAATACCAAAATCAAGCACCTACTAATCTGGTCTCCGGTGCGGCTTGGACCAAAAAAGGATGGACACGCAACTCGCTCAGCCAGCCAGCGCTGCGAGACTTACAGCGGCCAACTTCGCCGCGGCGCGCTCATTGACTAAGTATTGAACTTGCGTCAAGGCCGATGCGCGTAGATTCCCAGAATGTTTACTTTCGGTTAGATTCTTCGACAGCATTCGCAGAGGTGACTGCCGTATTGTGTACCGCAGTCACAAGTAATTTATTACTTTTGGGAGTTTAGTAACGTGATATCAGTTTTCAATTGTTCGTTCACTTATATTGCTTTCAGATTTAACACACAAGAAACAGTAGCACGGTTTTCGTTGCGAAAATGTGCATTGGCAGTGCTACGCGATCGAATTGTGTATTATGTACACGCGGTGTTTTTCTCAGGAAAAGACCGAAGCGACATGTGACGTCAGTCGTTCAGCCCGCGAGCGGTGGGATGGGGGGGTTCACATGGTTTGTTTGTTTCAGAACCACACCCATATACACACATTTCACATGTAAACCATTTGTCCGCCCCCTGTCGATATTTATCGACTAAGTTCCTTGTTGATTATATTTCTCATTACATTACTAGCAACCCGTATGTAGCAGTGACAACCACTGACTAAGCAAATCGTGCATGACGCGTTGTCGCGTACGGAAAGTGAAATACATGATTTGTGTTGTTGAAGAAGACAGTCTCAAAAATCTGTTTAAGCTGCTCTCATTTGTCTGGCTGGTTTAACCTTGAACCTTGACCTTGTCGGTCCACGAAGAAACTTAGTGTCGGGCACTGACGCTGTTTTTGTTAACTGCAACTTTTTCTCTCTTTTTACATTTAGTCAAGTTTTGACTAAATGTTTTAACATAGAGGGGGAATCGAGACGAGGGTCGTGGTGTATGTGTGTCTGTCTGTCTGTCTGTGTGTGTGTGTAGAGTGATTCAGACTAAACTACTTGACCGATCTTTATTAAATTTGACATGAGAGTTTCTGGGTATGATATCCTCAGACGTTTTTTTCATTTTTTTGATAAATGTCTTTGATGACGTCATATCCGGCTTTTCGTGAAAGTTGAGGCGGCACTGTCACGCTCTCATTTTTCAACCAAATTGGTTGAAATTTTGGTCAAGTAATCTCCGACGAAGCCCGGACTTCGGTATTGCATTTCAGCTTGGTGGCTTAAAAATTAATTAATGACTTTGGTCATTAAAAATCTGAAAATTGTAAAAAAAAAAATTTTTATAAAACGATCCAAATTTATGTTCATCTTATTCTCCATCATTTTCTCATTCCAAAAACATATAAATATGTTATATTTGGATTAAAAACAAGCTCTGAAAATTAAAAATATAAAAATTATGATCAAAATTAAATTTTCGAAATCAATTTAAAAACACTTTCATCTTATTCCTTGTCGGTTCCTGATTCCAAAAACATATAGATATGATATGTTTGGATTGAAAACACGCTCAGAAAGTTAAAACGAAGAGAGGTACAGAAAAGCGTGCTATCCTTCTCAGCGCAACTACTACCCCGCTCTTTTTGTCAATTTCACTGCCTTTGCCATGAGCGGTGGACTGACGATGCTACGAGTATACGGTCTTGCTGCGTTGCCTTGCGTTCAGTTTCATTCTGTGAGTTCGACAGCTACTTGACTAAATGTTGTATTTTCGCCTTACGCGACTTGTTTTTACATTTAGTCAAGTTTTGACTAAATGTTTTAACGTAGAGGGGGGAATCGAGACGAGGGTTGTGGTGTATGTGTGTCTATCAGTCTGTCTGTCTGTCTGTCTGTCTGTCTGTCTGTGTGTGTAGAGCGATTCAGACCAAACTACTGGACCGATCTTTATGAAATTTGACATGAGGGTTCCTGGGAATGATATCCCCGGATGTTTTTTGTTTTTTTTCGATAAATACCTTTAATGACGTCATATCCGGCTTTTTGTAAAAGTTGAGGCGGCACTGTCACACCCTCATTTTTCAATCAAATTGATTGAAATTTTGGCAAAGCAATCTTCGACAAAGGCCGGACTTCAGTATTGCATTTCAGCTTGGTGGCTTAAAAATTAATTAATGACTTTGGTCATTAAAAATCTGATAATTGTAAAAAAAACAAACAATAATTTATAAAACGATCCAAATTTACGTTCATCTTATTCTTCATCATTTCCTGATTCCAAAAACATATAAATATGTTATATTTGGATTAAAAACAAGCTCTGAAAATTAAAAATTTAAAAATTATGATCAAATTTATTTTTTGAAATCAATTTAAAAACACTTTCATCTTATTCCTTGTCGGTTCCTGATTCCAAAAACATATAGATATGATATGTTTGGATAAAAAACAGGCTCACAAAGTTAAAACGAAAAGAGGTACAGTAAAGCGTGCTATGAAGCACAGCGCAACCGCTACCACGCCAAACAGGCTCGTCACTTTCACTGCCTTTTGCACTAGCGGCGGACTACAACTTGTACGTTCAGTTTCATTTTGTGAGTTCCACAGCTTGACTAAAATTAATGTAGTTATTTCGCCTTACGCGACTTGTTTTTTTCTCTCTTGACAGTGAAAACAAAGCTGCCCATCATTTTCAGCTGCCTTTGTAACCAATAAACTATTGTGAATGTAATAAAGGTTGTTCATTTAAATGTGTACAGACGATTGTACAGAACACTCGAGGCCGATTCTTTAGCGCGCATGTGTGCTTGAGTCTGTCTTAGCCTAAAGTGAGTCGTTCTGTCTGTTCCAGTGCGCGCGCGCGTGTGTGTGTGTGTGTGTGTGTGTGTGTGTGTGTGTGTGTGTGTGTGTGTGTGTGTGTGTGTGTGTGTGTGTGTGTGTGTGTGTGTGTGAGTGCGTACGTGTGTGTGTGTGGTGAGTACCCGCGAGTACAACTTCACGGCATTGGAAGCAGCCTGCCCACAAGAGGTTTGGCCATAAAACCGCCCTCGGAAGGCACATAGCAGGCACCCACATAACGGCCTCGGTCAGTTTGGGTGCTCGTAATTAACAGCAGGTTTGTTTTTTGTTTGTTTGTTTGTTTGCTTAACGCCCAGCCGACCACGAAGGGCCATATCAGGGCGGTGCTGCTTTGACATATAACGTGCGCCACACACAAGACAGAAGTCGCAGCACAGGCTTCATGTCTCACCCAGTCACATTATTCTGACACCGGACCAACCAGTCCTAGCACTAACCCGATAATGCCAGACGCCAGGCGGAGCAGCCACTAGATTGCCAATTTTAAAGTCTTAGGTATGACCCGGCCGGGGTTCGAACCCACGACCTGCCGATCACGGGGCGGACGCCTTACCACTAGGCCAACCGTGCCGGTTTAACAGCAGGTAACTGACAGCTTGAGATGGGGCGCCGAAGACTCTCAGCGAACAAAAGGGTCGTTAGTCTGTTCTTCTTCGTCCAAAAAGACACACTTCAGGTACTTTAATGCTCAGAGACCAGCAGGCGACCACGCTTTCACCCAGTAGAAATCTTCAGCTGGACATAAAGCGACCAGTTCTGCAAAGAACCACACACCTTCCACACCCAAGACTTTTCCGAGGTCGTCTCTTTCTTTTTTCTTTTCTTTTTTTCTTCTTTTTTGTGGGGGTGGTCAAATCTCAATCGAGACAGCGCATTTCTTCACTTGACTGTTTTCGAGAGAATAATTGTGTGTGATTTGATCATTCGCATTATGCTAACTTGTCTATCCGAGGGGTTTTTTCCCGAACCCCCCCCCCCCCCCCCCCAAAAAAAAAAAAATCATACCCCGCCGGTCTCGTTTTCCAGTCTCACTTTCTTTTCCCTCCCCAACCATTTCATTCTCTTCCCCGCTGTCACCCCCATCCACACCCCCTTGTCTGGTGCCAGAACCAAGGGGAATGCGTAGTTTGCCAAATGTCAGGTCCAAAGGCTGGTCTCCTTCCGCCAAAAAAATCCACTTCGCCCCCGCCACTTTATGACTTCTCTCGTGTATGATTTCGCTTCCACCACTACTCTCTCTCTCTCTCTCTCTCTCTCTCTCTCTCTCTCTCTCTCTCTCTCTCTCTCTCTCTCTCTCAGTCTCTCTCTCTCTATCTCTCTCTCTCTCTCTCTCTCTCTCTCTCTCTCTCTCTCTCTCTCTCCTCTCCCTCCCTCCCTCCCTCCCTCCCTCCCTCTCTCTCTCTCTCTCTCTCTCTCTCTCTCTCTCTCTCTCTCTCTCTCTCTCTCTCTCTCTCTTTGTGCATGCGCGTGTGTTAGCACCCATTGCACACCGGTACGACCGAACTAAGGTAACGTTAAATTACTGTTGTGCAGCGGGTTGAAAGAATACCCTATACCTCGGAGATATACCTTCACTCGGTCTCAACGACGTCACGTGACATGTTATATGGTGGAAGAGAATGCTGTCGCTTATTTTCCTTTTGAGGATGAGGGTTTAACATGGATCGGGAACTTACAGGACAACCGCGGCTGTGCTTGAAAGTTTGGATAGTTCTCTCCGTGACTGAGCATCGTTTCAGTCTTACCGAACTGAGGGTGGAAAATAAGCGACAGCATTCTCTTCCACCATATAACATGTCACGTGACGTCGTTGAGACCGAGTGAAGGTATATCTCCGAGGTATAGGGTATTCTTTTAACCCGCTGCACAACAGTAATTTATTGATACCTTAGTTCGGTCGTACCGGTGTGTAATACCTCGTGTTAGCGGGTGTGTGTGCTTGCAATTCACTTTGCGTGTGCCTTTAATATAAAACAAGTCGCGTAAGGCGAAATTACTACATTTAGTCAAGCTGTGGAACTCACAGAATGAAACTGAACGTAGTCCGCCGCTAGTGCAAAAGGCAGTGAAAGTGACGAGCCTGTTTGGCGCGGCAGCGGTTGCGCTGTGCTTCATAGCACGCTTTACTGTTGTACCTCTCTTCGTTTTAACTTTCTGAGCGTGTTTTTAATCCAAACATATCATATCTATATGTTTTTGGAATCAGGAACCGACAAGGAATAAGATGAAATAGCTTTTGAAACGAGTTCGGAAATTTAATTTTAATCATAATTTTTATACTTTTAATTTTCAGATCTTGTTTTTAATCCAAATATAACATATTTATATGTTTTTGGAATCAGAAAATGATGAAGAATAAGATGAACGTAAATTTGGATCGTTTTATAAAAAAAACATCTGTTTTTACAATTTTCAGATTTTTAATGACCAAAGTCATTAATTAATTTTTAAGCCACCAAACTGAAATGCAATACCAAAGTCCGGCCTTCGTCGAAGATTGCTTGGCCAAAATTTGATTGAAAAATGAGGGTGTGACAGTGCTGCCTCAACTTTTACAAAAAGCAGTTTACTCTGAATCGCTCTACACACACACACACGGACACACACACACACACACACACACATACACACACGTCTCGATTCCCCCCTCTATGTTAAAACATTTAGTCATAACTTGACTAAATGTAAAAAGAAGAAGTTTGTGCATAAAAGAAGACACAAGTTCAAAGTCCCCATCCGCCCCACCATTGTATGTATGCCCTTTCCAATTTGTTTGCCTCAGATGAGGCGGAAGAAGCAAACAGGTTGAAGAAAGTGCCACCTGCGGAATTCTGACAGCTCACCTGGCCAGCATAGGTAACCTCAAAGAACGTGAGGGTGTCTCCTTCTCAAGGGGGGATAAGTGGAGTCTGCGGTCATAAGATTGTCTTGGAAGATAATTGACTAAGATTGCGACTCTTCATTTCAGGGTTTTGGTAGGAAGTATGGATAGGTGGGAAGCTAAAGGCAGGGGGAGGTGGAGTGGGACCGAGCAAGACGATGGAAAGAAGGGTTCCGACCGGATTTAGCAAGCGTTTGTCTACCTCCGTCCGTTGAAATGAACAAGCGGCTTTCATCTGCGCTCAGTGGGTGCCAGCGAGAGATGTTAAATGACCGCTGGTCACAATTTACTTTCCGAAAATGTTGCTGAAAAAGCCTTCAGACGCCAAAAACAACCAATAGTGTACACCAAGTAGAAACTTAAAGAAAAAATATCGGCCTAAGCCCCCCCCCCCCCCTCCACCCTTTGCCCCCCTCCCTTCAAACCCCCCCCCCCCCCCCCCCACCCCCTCCCGGCCCCGGATGCCACAACTTCATCTATACTCATAACGTATCTTCGAAGCTTCGGAGATGTTTGTGTAAACACTTCATCACCTGTTTTGCCAAATTAGTTCAGTTCTAGTTCAGTTCAGCGAACAACGACCTCAGTGTACTACTGTAGGAAACCTAAAGTACGCCGCACTTCCGTAACTTTCAAAACAACAACAGGACTGTCTTGACCTTGGTCACGGTTTCTCCCATCAACATTGCTGAGTTCCACCAATTAATGTACAAGGTACAGTCTTCCACATGAACACAGTTCGACTCACCATCTCATAATTGCCCTGGCTCTTACGTGGGATAAAGCCACCCCTCCAATCGGAAACACGCCAAAACATCGACAGTCTGAATGCGTTCTATGCAGAGTGGGAATGTTTTATCAATTAATTTCATTAAAAAATAAAATTTAAAAGCCACTAGTGTCAATTTGCAAAATAATTTCTTAGACTGTCCAACTCTAACAGAAAGCAGTCAGGGTGCGGATTGTTGGTATGTGTCCAGACGCGTTGTGGTGTGGTGGTAAGACGTCGGCCTCTTAATCGGAAGGTCGAGGGTTCGAATCCCGGCCGCGGCCGCCTGGTGGGCTAAGTGTGGAGATTTTTCCGATCTCCCAGGTCAACTTATGTGCAGACCTGCTTAGTAGCTTATCCCCCTTCGTGTGTACACGCAAGCACAAGACCGAGTGCGCACGGAAAAGATCCTGTAATCCATGTCAGAGTTCGGTGGGTTATAGAAACACGAAAATACCCAGCATGCTTCCTCCGAAAGCGGCGTATGGCTGCCTTAATGGCGGGGTAAAAACGGTCATACACGTAAAATTCCACTCGTGCAAAAACACGAGTGTACGTGGGAGTTTCAGCCCACGAACGCAGAAGAAGGTACGTGTCCAAGTGGAGGGAATGATTTTATCCCATTTATCCCACAGTTCTGGGATAGTCAGCACAACTGTTTTCACGGGAAAGACAGTAACTTTAACTACATGGTTGCAAGTCTACCCAAACAGTTCAGCAGACAACAATCTCAAGGTATGCAACCGGGCTGCAGTACAGTAGTCTTCCGTAAGGGGTCCTGATTTGGCCTATAATTATGGTCCGCTGGACCCAAAAAGCAACAACTAACTATCCAGTCTTCCGTAACTTGGATAACAACCTCGCCGTCTGTATCGTGGTTCAGGTTTAACTCCGTCAAAGTGGCCCAGTTCCACTAATGAATTAACTTGGTTCCAAGTTTTCCCAACCAGTTCAGCAAACCCAGTGTAAAACCTCAGTGCACGAAAGCAAAAGTACAGTAGACTTCTGTAACTTTCATGAGAACTTAATCACCTTCTGGGTTCCCCCCCGCCGTAATAAACGCTAATGAATCAACTTACACTGGGTCCAAGGTCAGTTTTCCGGAACCGCTCAGCAGAAAGCTATACAGTACACGTCCATAACTTGCATACCAACTTGACCGCTCTAAACTCGATTCTGGTTTTCCCCAACAAGCTCTATAATGTTCCAGTGATGGATTACGTGAGCGTTCTTCCTGGTTTTCCCCCAGAACAGATTGTGTGGTCGGGTCCTCTGCTGGTGCTAAGCCTAGTCATGGCCGTAATGGGCTGGCTGACATTTGAAACTTTGGCACAGGTACGAGTCATTAAGTTAAGATTGACTCTAAAGTGGGAAAGGTGAGGCGAGTGAAACGATGTCTACTTCCTAGTGCAGGAGACTGTTGTTTATTTTGGGACAGACATATGAGGGCTCTTGCCCTGTAGTTCGCGAACCGAACATGACTTGTACTAAAATGATCAACTCAAATGCACGATATCGCACACGGAAAGAACTTGCGCCCGCGCGAGCAAAGACACGCGATCACACGCATTCGAGCACACACACACACACACACACACACACACACACACACACACACACACACACACACTCTCTCAGTCTCTCACTCTTTCTTTCAATCTCTCTTTCTTTTCCTCTCTCTCCTCTCTCTCCTCTCTCTGTCACACGGGACACACACACACACACACACACACACACACACACACACACACACACACACACACACACACACACACACACTCCTTTGATTCTTTAATATAATATGTCACTCCAAAACTCAAAAATACATCGTTGACTTTCTCAGCCAACAAGAGGGTGGTGCACCTGCTGTTTGACGGCGTTCATCAGAGGGTAGTGTCCCCCGCCACAGATGCCGTGAAAGTCGTCCATGTCGATGGTCCAGATGAACACCCCTCCCAGCCCGTGGTCCATCGCGTATTTGACCTGTACGGTAAAGGGGCGTAATAAGGGAGAGAACAACTTGTCGCATAGCTGTAATTCGCTCGCAAGCATGCACCTCGGTTGTTGCTTTTAGTGTGGAACAGGTTTTCTTCTTGTTGTTCTGCGTTCATGGGATGAAACTCTGAAGTACACTCGTGGGTTGTTGTTTATTAGCACGAGTAGGAATTTACGTTTATGACCGTTTTACCGCACCATACACCTCTTTCAGTGGTTCTTTAACCCACCGAATTTTGACATGGATTACAGGATCTTTTGCGTGCGCACTTGGTTTTGTGCTTGCGTGTACACACGATGGGAGGAATAAGCCACTAGCAGGTCTGCACATAAACTCTCCATCTTTAACCAACCAGGCATAAGCGGGATTCGAACACTCAACCGTTCGCTCGGAAGGTCAGGGTCTTATCCACTAGGCCATTGCGCACGTCAAACAGCTAGGCTATTCTCATTCACATCCCCCTCCCCCCTCCATCACGCATCATATTCATCGTAATCATCAAACAAGCAATTTACGTTATGGGAAAAAAGTATGTTCTCGAGCGGTGAACATGCGAGCTTCGTAGCTTTGTTTGGATTGGATATTTATTACACGTGTATTGGTAATGAGCCAAACGGCTTTCCATATTTATCCGCTGTTCCACCTGTCCTTACAGATAAGAGGCCGACCTCGCAGACAAGTAAACACACCTGTGTGTATCACAGCCATCATATGTCACAAAACGTCTTGATCAGAACTCTCTGGCACCTAGCGATTAAAATAAACTGCAAATGTTACTCGATAAACGACCTCGCTCGTTTTAAAACTCGACAAGAAAAACCCATCGATTATTACTTCATTGAACTGATTTTCTTTTAAACTTGTTCGCCATCCTTTTCAACGGCAGGAGAATGGACATTCTTAATGTTTGAACAGAATTGCATAAAATGATTTTTGAGAATGACACGTTTGCGGAATTGACACTGTCAGAAGGTATGATTAAGGCGTTTTAATGTGTATTTTTTGTGTGTGTTTGTTTGTTTGAAGATCTAATAACTGTTAAAAAAATATCAACCGACATGAATGACCAGTTGCCAATATTTGTTTGTGGTATTTTTATATTTTTACTGGTAAAATAACACAAATGTCCAGTTTTTGCGACCCCAGCGGTCTATATACCTAGTAGTTGTGATATCGGAGAACATCTACCTTTTCAGTGATGCTCTGGACGTCGTCGTAGCCAGTCCAACGGTGGCCGTCCACAACGTAGGGTGCCTGGGTCCCGCCCAGTCGTCCTGACTCCGTGATCATGTCACTGCTCTCCGTCAGCAGCTTGCACACCTGTCCACACACAACCATGCAAGTAAACACACGCACACATGTACGCAAACACACACACGCGCGCGCGCGTGGGGACACACACACACACACACACACACACACACACACACACACACACACACATGTAAGGTTCAACCGAACTTAGAATCTGTCCTTCCTTTCAGCTTATATTATTCAAACTTCAGCTGAATAAGCTCCAACTAAATACTTATTTCGGACATGATGTCTTGTTCCCAACACCACAGTTATGAGTACATGCGACAAAATAACAATAACATCGGTAATACAAAAAGAGGATCCACGCTTTAGGGGAATAAAACTGGCTGTTTTTTCAGTGTTTTAGTATTTTTTCTCCTCTTCAGTTTCTTGAGGTTGCGTACCTCATAGTATGCCATACTGCCCGGCTGTGCCAGGAGTTCGCCGCCTTTTCCAGGGCCGTTGGAAGGCGCCCCCACCCCCCTGCTACTGGGGTCCGTCAGGTTGAAGCTGTGACCGTAGAATGCCAGACCCAGGTTCAGCTTCTCGGGGGGAACCGTCGTGTTCAGAATCCACTGGATCATGAAGTCCTGTGAAACAATGTTTCAATGAAGAAATCAAATGAAGTGAATCAGAATCAACACCGCAAGAAATGAAATGACAAGACATACGATATAATTATTCCACTCATGTGTGAAACTGGGCGCGTGTAAGGCCCCCCCAAAAAAAGTCTGTTAACAGTATCCCGACCGACCCTATTTTTTCGCGCGACTCTAGACTTTTTTTTGGCATTGGGGGGGAAAAAATAAATAAAGTCTGTTTTTTGGCAAAATAACTTAAAAATATGTTTTTTTGGAAGAAAAAACAAGTCGCGTAAGGCGAAATTACTACATTTAGTCAAGCTGTGGAACTCACAGAATGAAACTGAACGTAGTCCGCCGCTAGTGCAAAAGGCAGTGAAAGTGACGAGCCTGTTTGGCGCGGTAGCGGTTGCGCTGTGCTTCATAGCACGCTTTACTGTACCTCTCTTCGTTTTAACTTTCTGAGCGTGTTTTAAATCCAAACATATCATATCTATATGTTTTTGGAATCAGGAACCGACAAGGAATAAGATGAAATAGTTTTTAAATCGATTTCGGAAAGTTAATTTTGATCATAATTTTTATATTTTTAAATTTCAGAGCTTGTTTTTAATCCAAATATAACATGTATATGTTTTTGGAATCAGAAAATGACGAAGAATAAGATGAAATTGTTTTTGGATCGTTTAATAAAAAAAATAATGTTAATTACAAGTTTCCGATTTTTAATGACCAAACGCACTCATTAGTTTTTAAGACACCAAGCTGGAATGCAACGCTAAACCCCGGCCTTTGTCGAAGATTGCTTTGCCAAAATTTCAATCAATTTAATTGAAAAATGAGGGAGTGACAGTGCCGCCTCAACTTTTACAAAAAGCCGGATATGACGTCATCAAAGGTATTTATCAAAAAAACAGAAAAAAACGTTCGGGGATATCATACCCAGGAACTCTGTCAAATTTCATAAAGATCGGTCCAGTAGTTTAGTCTGAATCGCTCTACACACACACACAGACACTCACACACACACACACACACACACACACACACACACACACACACACACCACACACACATACGCCTCGACCCTCGTCTCGATTCCCCCCTCTATGTTAAAACATTTAGTCAAAACTTGACTAAATGTAAAAACACACAAAAAAATTAAAATCTTGACCTACCGACCCTATTTTTACATTTAGTCAAGTTTTGACTAAATGTTTTAACGTAGAGGGGGGAATCGAGACGAGGGTCGTGGTGTATGTGCGTGTGTGTGTTTGTCTGTGTGTGTGTGTGTGTGTGTGTGTGTGTGTGTGTGTAGAGCGATTCAGACTAAACTACTGGACCGATCTTTATGAAATTTGACATGAGAGTTCCTGGGTATGAAATCCCCGAACGTTTTTTTCATTTTTTTGATAAATGTCTTTGATGACGTCATATCCGGCTTTTCGTGAAAGTTGAGGCGGCACTGTCACGCCCTCATTTTTCAACCAAATTGGTTGAAATTTTGGTCAAGTAATTTTCGACGAAGCCCGGACTTCGGTATTGCATTTCAGCTTGGTGGCTTAAAAATTAATTAATGACTTTGGTCATTAAAAATCTGAAAATTGTAAAAAAAAAATAAAAATTTATAAAACGATCCAAATTTACGTTTATCTTATTCTCCATCATTTGCTGATTCCAAAAACATATAAATATGTTATATTCGGATTAAAAACAAGCTCTGAAAATTAAATATATAAAAATTATTATCAAATTTTGTTTTTTCGAAATCAATTTAAAAACACTTTCATCTTATTCCTTGTCGGTTCCTGATTCCAAAAACATATAGATATGATATGTTTGGATTGAAAACACGCTCAGAAAGTTAAAACGAAGAGAGGTACAGAAAAGCGTGCTATCCTTCTCAGCGCAACGAATACCCCGCTCTTCTTGTCAATTTCACTGGCACTGCCTTTGCCACGGGCGGTGGAGTGACGATGCTACGAGTATACGGTCTTGCTGCGTTGCGTTGCGTTCAGTTTCATTCTGTGAGTTCGACAGCTACTTGACTAAATGTTGTATTTTCGCCTTACGCGACTTGTTTTTCCTATGTTACCGTAAACATACTATTTATTTTGTTTGGCCTAACATATCGCATATCACGGTGGAATCCCCCTTGTAGGACATTGTGAGAGGCAGAGACAAAGACAACGACAAATCTTCAATTGTCTCCAGCCACAGCTCCTTGTATTACGGTAGTGTTTAAAATAACAATATTGATACAAACCTTCCTCCGAAAACGGCGTATGGCTGCCTAAATGGCGGGGTAAAAAAACGGTCATACACGTAAAATTCCACTCGTGCAAAAAACACGAGTGTACGTGAGAGTTTCAGCCCACGAAAGCAGAAGAAGAAGAAGATACAAACAGTTATAACGCATATTCAACGTCTAGACTTGCATGTTGATGTGCGTCACACGATTTCACATGGAAGACTAACTGAACATAACACACTCATGGGTTTGGTAGAAAGCCCATTGATTCATTGATGTATGTAAAACATGACAGTCCAGTAGAATCCCCCTTTTACATATTAATATCGATAGAGAGGGAGAGACAGAGGAGGGGGGAGTTTACTCACAATGCTGTCAGTGGGGTCACCAGAGGAAGGGGGGAGTTTACTCACAATGCTGTCAGTGGGGTCACCAGAGGAAGGGGGGAGTTTACTCACAATGCTGTCAGTGGGGTCACCAGAGGAAGGGGGGAGTTTACTCACAATGCTGTCAGTGGGGTCACCAGAGGAAGAATAGAGAGGGCTGTGATGTCCTGTTTTGGCCTCCCAGTTCCCGTGAAGGTCGTACGTCATCGCATTGATAAAGTCTACCGTGCTGACAGTTTTCAGAGAATAAAACGACACGAATAAAAAGTAAAGGAAAATAGTATAGCTCCAGTGCATTGAATTTGCTCTCTCTCTCTCTTTCTCTCTCTCTCTTTCTCTCTCTCTCTCTCTCTTTTCTCCCTCTCTCTCTCTCTTTTTCTCTCTTTCTCTCTCTCTCTCTTTCTCTCTCTCTTTTTTTCTCTCTCGCTCTCGCTCTCGCTCTCTCTCTCTCTCTCTTTTTTTCGCTCTCCCTCTCTCTCTCTCTCTCTCTCTTTTTTTTTTTCTCTCTCTTTTTCTCTCTCGCTCTCTCTCTCTCTCTCTCTCTCTCTCTCTCTCTCTCTCTCTCTCTCTCTCTCTCTCTCTCTCTCTCTCTCTCTCTCTCTCTCTCTCTCCCGGTTATCTTATAGCAGTCTCTTTTCAGGGTTACTGTTTCTGTTGTTACTGTTGTGTTGGTATATCCTTTGTTGTAGTTCTTTTCTTCCTTTTGCTATGTTGTCGGTATTTTTTGTAAAATACAAATGACTTACTGTTTGTTATTTTGCTTGCTCGCCGTTGTTGTTTCATTTGGACCATATGTTTCTAGTGCTCGGGATTTTTTATTAATTTTTATTTTTATTTTTTTTTAAATTATTTTTTTATATTTTTTTTATATTTTTTATTGTTATTATCGTTATGACATCATCATTACCATTATTTCTATTTTCATATTTTATTGCTGTTATTGTATTTAAAAGTATCAAATACTATAACTTTTTCTTTGCCTTTAAATGCCATTTATTATCATATGTACGATTTTTTTTTTGCCGTCAACCTCTTTTGCTCTTATAATGTTTTCATGTCTGTTTTGTATTCATGTTAGTTAGCAAGGACAGATTGTAAGACTAGGCAACGCCTAAAATCTCCACCTTTCTGTAATAAAGTTTAATCAATCAATCAATCAATCTCTCTCTCTCTCTCAGTGTTCGAACAAAGAGTATGGTGATAACCACGAGACAAAAACACCAATTAAGTCCTTTACAATTACAACTGTCAGTTGGTTCAACTCAAGTGCAGCAAGTTAGGGAACATAGATTATTGGGTGTTACCATTGATCAAGAGTTGAAATGGCAAACTCATTTGAGTAATATTTGCAAACTAGTATCAAAAAATGTGTACCTGTTATCAAAATTAAGGCATTACGCAGATTCTGCAGCACTCAAAATGTTCTATTACGCCCACATAATGCCTCATATAAACTTCGCATCGACACTTTGGGATAACTGCAGTGATGTTCATTTAAAAAGACTCAATTCCCTGCATCGCTGAGCTGCAAAACTTATTCTGCATGATTTGAATAGGTCCACGGATGATAAACTAAAGCTCCTGAATTTCCTCCCCTTGAAAGATTAGTTGACGTTAAACAAGGCTGTGTTCATGTATAAAATTCTAAATGACGACTGTCCTAAATATTTGCAATCACATTTCAAACATGCCACAAAAAGATATGGGTCCCAAAAAATCATCCCTCCTATACCTCGCATAGACCTCTACAAATCGAGCTTAGCCTTCTCGGGAGCGTTTCTCTGGAACTCCTTCCCCCAACAGATAAGAAATGCAACTTCAGTTAAAATGTTTAAGAGACAGTCACGTTCACACATCATTCGTGAATGAAATGTCTTGTTCGATTGTTATTTTGTTAAACATTTTGTACTAGTGTTAACGGATGTGTAGCTGATCGGAGCAACTTTATTCCCAAATGAAAGATATAACTATGTCAATGTAATTCTGTAATTTTTGAGTTCTCCTTATGTAATTCCTTAAATGCACATTGTGTTGCATTCCATACAATGTATTTCTGTATTTTATATAATTCAATCTATATTTTGTACCTGCGTCCGTCTTTACGTGTTGTATAAAGGACAGGTTGGAAGAATTGGCTTTGCCTAAAACCTTTATCCTTTTGTAATAAAGTTCTGAGTCTGAGTCTCTCTCTCTCTCTCTCTCTCTCTCTCTCTCTCTCTCTCTCTCTCTCTCTCTCTCTCTCTCTCTCTCTCTCTCTCTCTCTCTCTCTCTCTCTCTTTTTCTCTCTCTCTCTCTCTTCCCAAGTTAGATACTCGTAAAATTTGAAACGGTTAAGATATTTCTTATACAACACCGGGAAATGAAATATACGCAGATAGGAATAAAGATCCGGATTCACCATAGTCTACGAAGTCCTTAAAGTACACCTTGTTATTAGCTAATTACCTTGATCATCTTAGTTCTTGGTGGTGAGTGTGGTTTTAAACGACAGAGATCTTTCGAACAAATCTAGCGGTCATATTAACTTCAAAATTTCTCTAGACGGGAGCCGTGATTTCGCCCTTGAAGTTGGTCATGTGCTCGAAAGAGATACGACATGAATTGAACAATCAAAAACCTCTTTCCTTGACTCTTCGATCCAAAGTGAAATGTCTGGCGTTAAAGGTGAAACAAAATTCCACGTCAAAGATGCTAATTATGGCATCACACAAAAGCTCTGTCCATCTTATGTATGTCTCCCAAAGAATGCTTAACATAAAGTGTGTCTCGGTCACTTAGTCATATCAGCAGAGGACAAAATACTCGTTACGTCACCGCCAGGGTGTGCAAGTATCGGTATCGTATCTCATTCATTCACCCTCCTTTTCACCAAGCGGTATAATAAGAGTAGAGGGTTTCCACTCCAGAGTAAAGCCTGTCATTAATTGGGCGTAGTCGACTACGTGCAGAAAGCTTCGCGAAGCTGGCCACACGGAGCTTTAACACTGAGTTTTCGGTGAAAAGACTTCGCGAAGCTGGCCACACGGAGCTTTAACACTGAGTTTTCGGTGAAAAGACTTCGCGAAGCTGGCCACACGGAGCTTTAACACTGAGTTTTCGGTGAAAAGACTTCGCGAACCTGGCCACACGGAGCTTTAACACTGAGTTTTCGGTAAAAAGACTTCGCGAACCTGGCCACACGGAGCTTTAACACTGAGTTTTCGGTAAAAAGACTTCGCGAACCTGGCCACACGGAGCTTTAACACTGAGTTTTCGGTAAAAAGACTTCGCGAACCTGGCCACACGGAGCTTTAACACTGAGTTTTCGGTAAAAAGACTTCGCGAACCTGGCCACACGGAGCTTTAACACTGAGTTTTCGGTGAAAAGACTTCGCGAAGCTGGCCACACGGAGCTTTAACACTGAGTTTTCGGTGAAAAGACTTCGCGAAGCTGGCCACACGGAGCTTTAACACTGAGTTTTCAGTGAAAAGACTTCGCGAAGACTACTTGAAGTCGACTTCGGGCTCAATTAAGAACCGCCTTCAGAAGTAAAAAGATCTTACTCGGCTACTTCAGGCAACTCATAAGAGATGCCTATCATGTAAGGTGAGGGATTGATCGCCACAGACAGCAGCAGTTTAGTTCTGTTGGTGCGATGATGGTCCCGGTGGAACTCTGAGTGTAAGATCTGCAACAAATATAGCACACAACAATCTTCTCCTCTGTGTGTTGGCTATGATGATAATATCAAAACTGAAAAGCGAACGGCCCATGTCACAATTGGTTCTGATAAATCTGCGTTCTTACCTTATTTGAAATTCGCTCGGTAGGCTAAACAATATTGAGTGAGTAAAACGTCAATTGCAATCACTTTCATTTGTATTGTAGTCAGAAGATCACAAGGTTAACTTCTACCGACAATCAGAGTTTCTATCGGTAGCTACACACACACACACGCACACGCACACACACACACACACACACACACACACACACACACACACACACACACGCACGCACACACACACACACACACATCGACACAAATTCACACACACACACACACACACACACACACACTAACACTAACACGCCACCCCACCCCACCCTACACACACACACACACACACACACACAGAGACTGTAAAAACTTGCTCCTTCGCCAGCACAAACCACCTACCTGCAGCAGTTGCGTGAAGTTGTGTTTGTCCCCAGGAGGACTGCCTCGCTGGCCCGGGAACTCCCAGTCTACGTCCAGACCGTCGAAGTTGTAGCGGTGCAGGTACTCGATGGCGTTCATGGCGAAGGCGTGCATGTTCGTTATGCTGGACACCGTAACTCTGTTGACGCACAGACATTGTCCAATGACTTTTCTATACATCTCCTTCTTGACCGTGGTGTCTAGGACTGCACTGACCTTCATTTCAGCAAACCAAACACAATCAGTTGTTTCGCCAAAACTAAGTGCAGACATGGCGTTTATTATTCAACAAATATGAGTCACTTGAGCTCTTAATTCACCTTGAACAAACCATCCAACTAACACACGTGTCTATAAATGGAAACTGTTACCCTAACCTTTTCCCCTTCTCCGCACACGCTTTTTCTCTGGTGTTAAGTTACACTCGGCTAGACTTGTACATGCGTAAAATGATCACTTTGGAGGAACTGTTAATATAAGAATTTGATTGTTCCATATCTAACTCATGTGTATCGTATGAGCAAATAAAAATGTGTGTCCATATTCGAAATACTGACGGGAACAGTTCACTGCCCTTGACCCATCCTCCCACCGCTTGTGTGTTTATAAAAAGAAAAGGTTACCCGTGTCTTTTTACCTTCCCCCCACACGCTTTTTCTCTGGCGTAAAATGCATATGACTACACTTTCATGACATGTGTAAAGTGGTCACTTTTGGGGAAATGTTTATACAAGCATTTGCATGATGCACACCAAGAGAAATACTGACGTGAACTCCGGCCTCTCTTGTGTAACCGAGTGCCGTAACACTACGATCACCTCGGGAGGCGAAGTGCAATCAAACAGGATTGAAAATGTTAAGGCTAATTTCTTAGCCCTATAAAAACTGTTCGAAGGTTTCCATGAATATACAGACAATCGGAAGCAACCAGACCCCATCACAAACAGAAATCCACAATCCACCGGTGTTGACTTAAAGGCCAACAACTCGGGTGCAGAGTCTGGTGTGAAAGGAGCGGTACCCTCCCCTGTCACACTTGCATGTGTAAAGTGGTCACTTTTGGGGAAATGTTTATATAAGAATTTGCATGATATACACCAAGGGGAATACTAACGTGAACTCCTCGCTGCCCATATTATATCCTCCAACGGCCAGCATCACCTTCAGCTTGGGTTTCTCCCGCTTCAGTCCCGCCAGCCTCTGGTACCTGTAGCAACAAGCCATCTTAGTTCATCAACACGCCATCTTAGTTCATCAACCAGCCATCTTAGTTCATCAACAAGCCATCTTAGTTCATCAACAAGCCATCTTAGTTCATCAACAAGCCATCTTAGTTCATCAACACGCCATCTTAGTTCATCAACAAGCCATCTTAGTTCATCAACAACCCATCTTAGTTCATCAACAAGTCATCTTAGTTCATCAACACGCCATCTTAGTTCATCAACCAGCCATCTTAGTTCATCAACACGCCATCTTAGTTCATCAATACGCCGTCTTAGTTCATCAACAAGCCGTCTTCGTTCATCGACAAGCCATTTTAGTTTATCAATACGCCATCTTAGTTCATCAACACGCCATCTTAGTTCATCAACCAGCCATCTTAGTTCATCAACACGCC
Source organism: Littorina saxatilis (assembly GCF_037325665.1). Classification (NCBI taxonomy): domain Eukaryota; kingdom Metazoa; phylum Mollusca; class Gastropoda; order Littorinimorpha; family Littorinidae; genus Littorina; species Littorina saxatilis. The sequence continues at coordinate 79,620,968 of NC_090256.1, read as the reverse complement.
ATCTTAGTTCATCAACCAGCCATCTTAGTTCATCAACACGCCATCTTAGTTCATCAACAACCCATCATAGTTCCTCAACAAACCATCTTAGTTCATCAACACGCCATCTTAGTTCATCGACAAGCCATTTTAGTTCATCAATACGCCATCTTAGTTCATCAATACGCCGTCTTAGTTCATCAACAAGCCGTCTTAGTTCATCGACAGCCATTTTAGTTTATCTATACGCCATCTTAGTTCATCAATACGCCGTCTTAGTTCATCAACAAGCCATCTTAGTTCATCAACACGCCATCTTAGTTCATCAACCAGCCATCATAGTTCATCAACAAGCCATCTTAGTTCCTCAACACGCAATCTTAGTTCATCAACAAGTCATCTTAGTTCATCAACACGCCATCTTAGTTCATCAACCAGCCATCTTAGTTCATCAACACGCCATCTTAGTTCATCAACAAGCCATCTTAGTTCATCAACCAGCCATCTTAGTTCATCAGCAAGCCATCATAGTTCCTCAACAAGCCATCTTAGTTCCTCAACAAGCCATCTTAGTTCATCAACAACCCATCATAGTTCCTCAACACGCCATCTTAGTTCATCAACAAGCCATCTTAGTTCATCAACCAGCCATCTTAGTTCATCAACACGCCATCTTAGTTCATCAACAACCCATCTTAGTTCATCAACAAGCCATCTTAGTTCATCAACCAGCCATCTTAGTTCATCAACACGCCATCTTAGTTCATCAACAAACCATCTTAGTTCATCAACCAGCCATCTTAGTTCATCAACAACCCATCTTAGTTCATCAACAAGTCATCTTAGTTCATTAACGAGCCATCTTATTTCATCAACACACCATCTTAGTTCATCAACGAGCCATCTTAGTTCATCAACAAGCCATCTTAGTTCCTCAACAAGCCATCTTAGTTCACCAACACGCAATCTTAGTTCATCAACAAGCCATCTTAGTTCATCAACACGCCATCTTAGTTCATCAACCAGCCATCTTAGTTCATCAACAACCCATCATAGTTCCTCAACACGCCATCTTAGTTCATCAACAAGCCATCTTAGTTCATCAACAAGCCATCATAGTTCATCAACGAGCCATCTTAGTTCATCAACACGCCATCTTAGTTCATCAACGAGCCATCTTAGTTCATCAACACGCCATCTTAGTTCATCAACACGCCATCTTAGTTCATCAACAAGCCATCTTAGTTCATCAACACGCCATCTTAGTTCATCAACAACCCATCTTAGTTCATCAACAACCCATCTTAGTTCATCAACAAGTCATCTTAGTTCATTAACGAGCCATCTTAGTTCATCAACGAGCCATCTTAGTTCATCAACAAGTTTAATGTGCTCTGAGTGAATCTGTCCACTAGCCAGTCATGATTCATGGAGGAATTCATTCACCAGTATATTTACTAAAATGACTGTGTTTAAAACGTAATGATGACCTAACTATGCATGACATGAACACACGCACAACACATGGGAAGCATTTATTTATAAATGACCGTCTACAAGCGTTGACAAAATTTGACATAAAGACATAAGCGTTCCTCGTTGACAAAAGAGCAGATTGTGCCCCAATCACACTGCATGCGTCAAAAATAGGATCCAGCCTATTCTCAAGCGACACTGCCGCGCGGCCGAAATCATTTTTTTCACATCCCGCTACACGTTGCGTGAACAAAAATCAGGCCAAGTATTCGTCATAATCCGTAGCGCGTCGTGTAGTGCCGCTGACTCTGTGCAAGTGAACGACAGGCTTAAGCATTTCGTTTGACAATTTTTTGCCGCAGATCTTCTTCTTTTCCTTTCTGTTTGCCTTTTTAAACTTAATTCATGTTGACCGTTTAACGATGTTTTGTTTCAGGCTTTTTTCTTACTTGTATTCAAACTAAACTTACTTTACCTCGTAAAGAAACACCATTTCTGAGAGAGAGAGAGAAAACGTCTGACGTTAAGCGCTTCCTCCAGTGCTATATGAACTTACAATTCCGCATCCATGGAAGGGTCAGCCTGCACCAGGTTGACCCCCGTCTTGTCCAGAGAGACAAAGGCGAAGATGACGTGCGTGCAGAGCGAGGTGTCAAGGTCTTCGGGGTGGAACTGCACAGGGTCGGGACGGTAGTGGGCCCACCCCGCCATGTAGCACACGACGCGACGGAGGTCATGGCCGCTTGCAGCTGTCGTGGAGACTGGGTCCACAGAGAAGGCAAGTTTGAAATGTTACTGGTTGCTGAGGGAGTGGGTGCCGGGGCTTTGATTATGCGATAGAGGTTTACTGTGTCTCTGTCTCCCTGTCTCTGTCTCTCTTTTATCTATGTCTCCGTCACTCTCTCTCTCTCTCTCTCTCTCTCTCTCTCTCTCTCTCTCTCTCTCTCTCTCTCTCTCTCTCTCTCTCTCTCTCTCTCTCTCTCTCTCTCTCTCTGACTTTTATCTCTGTCTCTTTCTCTCTGCCCCCTCCCCCCACATTCTCTCTCTCTCTCTCTCTCTCTCTCTATTTCTTTCTCTCTTTCTCTCTCTCTCTCTCTCTCTTTCTTTCTCTCTCTCTCTCTCTCTCTCTGACTTTTATCTCTGTCTCTTTCTCTCTGCCCCCTCCCCCCCACATTCTCTCTCACTGATTCGCTCTCTCTCTCTCTCTCTCTCTCTCTCTCTCTCTCTCTCTCTCTCTGACTTTTATCTCTCTCTCTCTCTCTCTCTCTGACTTTTATCTCTGTCTCTTTCTCTCTGCCCCCTCCCCCCCCCCACATTTTTTCTCACTTATTCGCTCTCTCTCTCTCTCTCTCTCTCTCTCTCTCTCTCTCTCTCTCTGACTTTTATCTCTGTCTCTTTCTCTCTGCCCCCTCCCCCCCACATTCTCTCTCACTCATTCGCTCTCTCTCTCTCTCTCTCTCTCTCTCTCTCTCTCTCTCTCTCTCTCTCTCTCTCTCTCTCTCTCTCTCTCTCTGACTTTTATCTCTGTCTTTTTATCTCTGCCCCCTCCCCCCCCGCACATTCTCTCTCACTCATTCGCTCTCTCTCTCTCTCTCTCTCTCTCTCTCTCTCTCTCTCTCTCTCTCTCTCTCTCTCTCTCTCTCTCTGACTTTTATCTCTCTCTCTCTCTCTCTGCCCCCTCCCCCCCCCCCCACATTCTCTCTCACTCATTCGCTCTCTCTATCTCTCTCTCTAGCTTTTGACCTAATTGACCATAAACTTCTTATCAAAAAGCTTGAGATTAGATTGGCAACTGATTCTGTTAACATTTTAAAATCTTTCCTGTCAGACAGACAGCAAAGTACTTATCTGAATCAATCATACTCTTGTAAACAAACAGTAAGGTTTGGAGTTCCACAAGGCTCTATTCTTGGTCCTTTACTATTTTCTATCTATATTAATGACCTACCATTATTTGTTAAATGTATGTGTGAACTATTTGCATATGATACTACAATTCATTCTAGTCACAAAGATCTAAGTGAGCTAGCAAGAGTCCTCCAAAAAAACATTGATCGATTGCTGGAATGGTCAGAACTAAACCATATGTCACTGAACCCAAATAAAACTAAATGCATGCTTCTAACCACTAGACAAAAACGACAAAATCTATCATCAAAATTTTCTAAACTACAAATACAAAATCAAGATGTAACTGAAGTTGATAACCATAAAGTCTTGGGAATAACCATTGATAATAATCTGTCTTGGTCAAAACACTTAGATACACTTTGTAAAAATACTTCTAAAAAAATATATCAGTTATCAAAAATTAAACACTTTCTAGACCTACGCACACGGAAACTGTTTTTTCAGGCATATATTCAATCAACTATTGATATTATGCGTCCACAGTGTGGGACTCTGCAAGTGCAAACACTTTGAAACACTTGTGCTCTTTACATAGACGAGCTGTTAAATTGATTCTTTGAAAAAATGCATCTCTCTCTACGTCTGATTATACAAAATTAAAGATTCTTCCTATCAAATTAAGATTTACCTATAACAAAGGTGCAATGATGCATATAATTATGTCAGGGAATGCACCTACATTCATTGCCTCAAATTTCAAACTGAATAATTCAAGAAAACTAAACAAATTAATTACCCCAACCCCTAGAATTGACCTTTACAAATCAAGTCTTTCTTATTCTGGCGTCTTATTGTGGAACTCCATTCCTGATTTAATTAAAATGCAATTCAGTGAAACTTCCTTCAAGGAACTCTTCATGCTGTTTCTCTTGGAAAAAAAGTAAATAATTCTGTGATAATATTACATCATTGCTTAATATTCATAATGCATTTTGAAATGTCTTTTTAATCTTTTGACATGTTAATTATATAAATTGTATTGTAATTACCTTAACTTCTATTTCTTCTTGTTATTAATCGAGTTTCCCTCAATTGGCGAGGGCCGAATGAAAAAAAGCATACATTGCTTATTCTGTTACTCTCGATAAAGCGGTCTCGAATAGCAGCTAGCATCTGCTGAAGGGACATTAAAACCCAACAAGTCGCGTAAGGCGAAATTACTACATTTAGTCAAGCTGTGGAACTCACAGAATGAAACTGAACGTAGTCCGCCGCTAGTGCAAAAGGCAGTGAAAGTGACGAGCCTGTTTGGCGCGGTAGCGGTTGCGCTGTGCTTCATAGCACGCTTTACTGTACCTCTCTTCGTTTTAACTTTCTGAGCGTGTTTTTTATCCAAACATATCATATCTATATGTTTTTGGAATCAGGAACCGACAAGGAATAAGATGAAATTGTTTTTAGATCGATATCGGAGATTTAATTTTGATCATAATTTTTATATTTTTAATTTTCAGAGCTTGTTTTTAATCCAAATATAACATATTTATATGTTTTTGGAATCAGAACATGATAAAGAATAAGATGAACGTAAATTTGGATCGTTTTATAATTGGTTTTTTTTTTTACAATTTTCAGATTTTTAATGACCAAAGTCATGAATTAATTTTTAAGCCACCAAGCTGAAATGCAATACCGAAGTCCGGCCTTTGTCGAAGATTGCTTGGCCAAACTTTCAATCAATTTGATTGAAAAATGAGGGTGTGACAGTGCCGCCTCAACTTTTACAAAAAGCCGGATATGACGTCATCAAAGACATTTATCGAAAAAAAGAAAAACAAGTCCGGGGATATCATTCCCAGGAACTCTCATGTCAAATTTCATAAAGATCGGTCCAGTAGTTTAGTCTGAATCGCTCTACACACACACACAGACACACACACACACACACATACACCACGACCCTCGTCTCGATTCCCCCCTCTACGTTAAAACATTTAGTCAAAACTTGACTAAATGTAAAAAGTCGCGTAAGGCGAAAATACAACATTTAGTCAAGTAGCTGTCGAACTCACAGAATGAAACTGAACGCAATGCAACGCAGCAAGACCGTATACTCGTAGCATCGTCAGTCCACTGCTCATGGCAAAGGCAGTGAAATTGACAAGAAGAGCTGAGAAGGATAGCACGCTTTTCTGTACCTCTCTTCGTTTTAACTTTCTGAGCGTGTTTTCAATCCAAACATATCATATCTATATGTTTTTGGAATCAGGAACCGACAAGGAATAAGATGAAAGTGTTTTTAAATTGATTTCGAAAATTTAATTTTGATCATAATTTTTATATTTTTAATTTTCAGAGCTTGTTTTTAATCCAAATATAACATATGTATATGTTTTTGGAATCAGAAAATGATGGAGAATAAGATGAACGTAAATTTGGATCGTTTTATAAAAAAAATAATTTTTTTACAATTTTCAGATTTTAATGACCAAAGTCATGAATTAATTTTTAAGCCACCAAGCTGAAATGCAATACCGAAGTCCGGGCTTCGTCGGAGATTACTTGACCAAAATTTCAACCGATTTGGTTGAAAAATGAGAGCGTGACAGTGCCGCCTCAACTTTCACGAAAAGCCGGATATGACATCATCAAAGACATTTATCAAAAAAATGAAAAAAACGTCTGAGGATATCCTACCCAGGAACTTTCATGTCAAATTTCATAAAGATCGGTCCAGTAGTTTAGTCTGAATCGCTCTACACACACACACACAGACAGACAGACAGACAGACACACACACATACACCACGACCCTCGTCTCGATTCCCCCCTCTACGTTAAAACATTTAGTCAAAACTTGACTAAATGTAAAAGCCAACCACCCTCGATAAATGAATAAAGTTCAAAGTTCAAAGTTCTCTCTCTCTCTCTCTCTCTCTCTCTCTCTCTCTCTCTCTCTCTCTCTCTCTCTCTCTCTCTCTCTCTCTCTCTCTCTCTGCACCCTCCCCCCACCTTCTCTCTCACTCATTCGCTCTCTCTCTCTATCTCTCTCTCTCTCTCTCTCTCTCTCTCTCTCTCTCTCTCTCTCTCTCTCTGACTTTTATCTCTGTCTCTCTCTGTGCCCCCTCCCCCCCACCTTCTCTCTCACTCATTCGCTCTCTCTCATTCGCTCTCTCTCTCTCTATCTATCTATCTCTCTCTCTCTCTCTCTCTCTCTCTCTTTCTCTCACTCTCAGTCTCTCTTTATCTCTCTCTCTCTCTCTCTCTCTCTCTCTCTCTCTCTCTCTCTCTCTCTCTCTCTCTCTCTCTCTCTCTCTCTCTCTCTCTCTCTCTCTTGGAAAAGTAAATGACTTACCGTCCTGAGTAGAAACGAGACCGCCATACAACAGACAGCTCAACAGTGCCACCAACATGGTCCCACGTGTCAAGTCGGCCTCCATATTTCAAATGAAGTTTAAATCAGAAATGGTAGACAACTAAAGTGAATTCATCAGGCGTACAACCAGTCAGTGAGTCTTTACCAACCTCTCTTTATGACCAAACACCAATGGTCGAACTTGGAATGTCCAACGGTTCAATGGCGAATGCTCCAAAAACTGACCGAAAGAACAAGATTAATGCAGTTATCTAAAATATGTAGGCTAACAAATCGTGTCAGTTCCGTCAGGTCAGGGTAACAAGACGATGAAAGTACAAAAATAGTAAGCAGCTGTCTTTAAAAAAAGCTATATAAAGAATTCAAGGATTGTAGCGATACTCTTCGACATTCAAAAGAGTGCATGACATTGACACTACCAGCACCACCACCACCACCATCACACACAACAACAGCAATCGCAATGACGACGCTACCCCCCTCCCCCCCCCCCCCTTTCCTCCCCACAGTCCCCTACCTACCTCATATCCCCCTAGTCCTCTTACTCCCCTTTGGCTTTGCCCATCATCCCCCCTCTTAGTTCCTTACCTCCCCTCCCCCGCCCTCATGCGACGTGTTTGTGTGTTTTCTTATTGCTTTGGTCTAGACCGACAGGTTGCTTTTCCCCGGGTCATCTTATCTGGATGTACTTTTTCTGCTTGTGTAACCGAGTGCCGTAGCACTACGATCACCTCGGGAGGCGAAGTGCAATCAAACAGGATTGAAAATGTAGGGCTAAAAACTGTTATGCAAACCCGAAAGTTTCCATGAACATACAGACAATCAGAAACCACCAGATCCCATCACAAACAGAATTCCACAACCCACCGGTGTTGACTTAAAGGCCAACAACTCGGGTGCAGAGTCTGCTGTGAAAGGAGCAGTAGCCTCCCCTGTCACACTTGTATTCTCGGTTTGTGGGACAACAGGCTCAGACCGATACAAAGATTGACTGTCACAGTTGCCGGTCAGTGCCCATCCTTTCAAAGTTTTCCCGTGTTTTCAGTACGTTTGTACATTATGATGAAAGCGTGTGTGTGTGTGTGTGTGTGTGTGTGTGTGTGTGTGTGTGTATTAGTGTGTGCGTGCGTGGGTGCGTGCGTGCGTGCGTGTGGGTGTGTGTATGTGTGTATGTGTGTGTGCGTGCCTGTGTGTGTGTGTGTGTGTGTTTGAGATATGCATCCCTTTTTGATAGCTCGTAAAGAGTTGCAGGACAGTATTATAACAGACATTACTTTTACGTGTTTTCAGCGTAGCAATAGGGCCCGATATTTTGACGAAACAAGAATAATGCCGACGAGTCCAAGATGAGTCGCGCCATGGATAAGGATGAGACGAGTGAGAGAGGGAGTGAGACGGAGATCGAGAGAAGTAAGGAATGACTGGAATGATGTAGTTCAGAACAACGTCCGATTGAAACACACAAACACGCACCGTGTCATACTGTTTTCAGGTACTTTTTTTTAGGCCTAAAAAAAAAATAGGTGTGGTTACGATAACCCGACCTACCCTACTTTTAGGGGCCGACCCTATAACTTTTTATTACATTTGTCAAAACAAAAACAAAAAACAAAAAAAAAACGAGTGCAGAAAACGCAATGAAAGCGAAATCGCCCGAGTCGCACACTTATTTTCCTGTCAAGTAGGTTTAATTTGTACACATTAGAAAAAAAAGTTAAAAAAAAAAAAGTGATTGCCTACCTTCCTACCCTATTATTTTTGGCTATGTTACCGTAACCACACCTATTTTTTTGTTGGCCTTATCAATATTTCGGCATGTAACTGCCTTCTTTAGGATGGTATGGACAGAATGGAATCATTCCTATGTTTTTATTTCATTCTTAAAGTTAAAGCGTGTAATCCCGGGACCTATCGTCCAATAAGGCCCTGGTGGTACTGCTGTCTTATGGCGTTCATCAAGGGATAGTGTCCCCCGCCACAGATGCCGTGGAAATCGTCCATGTCCACTGTCCAAATGAACACCCCTCCCAGTCCGTTCTGCATAGCGTATCCCACCTGCCCGTAAAGAGAGGGTATCACAGTTTGCGCGTGTTATGTGCGAATAGGACATAATTATATACAAATTATCATGATCGAATATCTTTCGAGACTGAGGCTGGGACTATTTCAAGTGTTGGCTGGTTATGTGTGTGTGTGTGTGTGTGTGTGTGTGTGTGTGTGTGTGTGTGTGTGTGTGTGTGTGTGTGATGTGTATGTGTGTCATGCGTGTATTTGCGTGTGCGTGCGTGAGTGCATATGTGTATGTATGCGTGTTGATGTGCATGTGTAAAGGGGGATGTTCCTGCATACGTGTGTTTTGTTAAAGGGATTATATCTAACAAGAAAACTGTCTCAAATCGCCCCAAGAGCTATACAGTTCAGGTTGGGGGTTGTAATTATGTGACCACACACCAGGAATACCTTAACGTTTGAGCGCTGAGCTACTTACATTGAAAACGGCTGTGTTTTGAGTGGGCATCCCAGACTGTAATTCTCATTGTGACGTTCTTTCAGCGAGTCATCATTTTCGTCCTACGTTTCGACCCTGAGTATTTCATGCGCTATTCCTGGAGATACATTACAGAACAGCGAATGTCCCTTGGAGTTTTTAAGGTCCAAATCTTCAGAAAACTTTCCCAAAGGGCGCCTTCGGTATACTATCTTATATGCGATGCCTTACAGCAGTTCCCAATAATTCAACCAACCAACCAGTGTCTATGACGTTGAGTGTTCAGGTGCAGACGATGAGGTTATTGATAAAACAGCCAGATCAGACATTAGCTGGTACGAGTCGTAGAAGAAACTACGTTCACTAGATTACGCTCCTCACAACAACAGGTGCTTGCACGTACAAAAACAACAAGCACGTATAGAATACACTTCGGTCTTCCAAGAGGAAGTTAGATGGCCAGGATTAGGAAGTAAGCTGAAAGAACGACTGATTCGCTCCCGATAGATGTGTTTTTATTTGTTTTGGTCCGGAAAGCGCTCGGGAATATGATTATTGTGCGTTTATGGCAGGCCCTGTTTTTTTGTTTTCGTTCTTTCTTTTCCTTCTTTCTTTCTGTCTTCCTTTCTTTCTTTTATTCAGTTATACCTTCAATTGTGGTTCGTCTAAAGGTTGTTATCTTAGAACATTTCTCCGTTTTTTGTTGGCTTGATTTTTGTAGATACATGTGTGTATGTGTGTGTGTGTGTGTGTGTGTGTGTGTGTGTGTGTGTGTGTGTGTGTGTGTGTGTGTGTGTGTGTTGTCTGTGCCGTGTGTGACTGTGTGTGTGTATGTGTGTCTGTGTATGTGTGTCTGTGCATGTGTGTCTGTGTGTGTGTGTGTCTGTGTATATATGTGTGTGTGTGTGTGTTTAT